>NC_079224.1:47314251-47331751 GCF_029633865.1 Lampris incognitus
ACACCATGGTAGAAGAGTTTGAAGCCACCTCCGATACTCCTGGCCTTACTCCCCTTCCACCTGGTCTCTTGCACACACAGTATGCCTACCTTTCTTCTTTCCATCATGTCAGCCAGCTCTCTCCCTTTACCAGTCATAGTGCCAACATTCAAAGTTCCAACTCTCACCTCCACATGCCTACCCTTCCTCCTCTCTAGCTGCCTCTGGACATGCTTTCCCCCTCTCCTTCTCCTTCGACCAACAGTAGCATAGTTTCCACCGACACCCTGCTGGTTAACAGTACCGGTGGCGGTCGTTGGTAACCCGGGCCTCGACCGATCCGGTATGTAAGTCTTATTTATGATCCGCATATTTGATTTGGCAAAGATTTTATGCCGGATGCCCTTCCTGACGCAACCCTCCCCATTTGTCCGGGCTTGGGACCGGCACTAAGGATGCACTGGCTTGTGCATCCTCAGCGGCTGGGTTGGTAAAACATCAACTACTAACTTCTGCTATTTTCATTAAAGTCTTTGCATTACATTAATTTACATTAAATTACATTAAAGTCAGCCATTTTCTGTTCCCCTGCCTTTGCACGCCTTCGTCTCCTGCAGGCGTTACACTCTGAGATCACAGGTCTTGCTGCAGCATTGGCTCTGGGTATCCCATACCTCTGTAAGACATGATCTCTGCCGCCATGTCCTGTCTCCTCATGAGTGTGTTGGAGAATAAGGCGGGTTATTCTGTGTTTTTTAGGCAGAATGGCAGGATGCTTGGCCTCTTCAGCCATCGCCGAGCTGCTCGGACGTCCCCCTACCCTCAACACACCATCTTGTCAGTATGGATCCAGTTTGTAGATAGAACTGTTCCTTCTCACATGAGTGCTATAGTCTCTGACTATATCTAATCAGTTCCCCTTCAGCTTTTGATAAATCCTCAACAGTGAGCATTCTGTTTCCTAGTTTCTTCTTGCACATGAATAAATATGTGCTGTAGGACAACGGATTTGATTTGTTCTGGATCATTTTCAGGTTGTTTTATGGTCTGCTCAAACCCTTTTCTCATCTCTCTCAGGTGCTGCATGGTCTCTCTCAGGTATAAAATCCATGCAGTGTCCTTCTTCAATCTATGCCAACTGGAGTAATACTCTACAAGCTGATTTGCTGTGTCTGTGCTCCTTACTGGACTTGTGCATAACACTGCAGCTGATGGCTTCACCTCAGCATCACGTTCCGTCCAATGTTAGACTGTTCAGGTCGTTCTGGACCCTCACTCTCGTTCAACCAGAAACTAGGCCCTTGAAACCAGCTCTTAATCTTCATGAACTTCTCAGTCTTTAACCCTGATCAGCTGGGTTCTCTGAGGTGTTGACAACCTTCCATTGAGAAGGTATGGTAGCTTCCCTGATGAATGACACTCGGTTTGCCACTAACGTTTTAAAACAGAGGGTATCGTTTTCGATGCCCTCCGGTCCACTTGTTTCCATCACCCGGTAAGAAGGTGTTGGGGCCCATTCTCTTTTCCACTGTTACAGGGGCAGAGAATCTGGGGTGAGCTTTAGGAGTTGACCGGGGAATCTTTATCCTCACTCTCTCCCCCTCACGAGAGAGAGAAGCACTTGCGCCACGTTTTGAGTCGGCACAGAGCTTCATCTTGTCTTGTTTCTTCTGCATTTTGTCACGTACATCGCCAGGAGGCGGTATCGCAACAGGAAGCAGAGGCAAGATGTCCAATCTGGTACACATCTTCCAGCTGTAGAGCATTTCATGGGGAGAGGTGGAGGTGGTGTTGCGCGGTACACTGGACTCCAGGTCAGTACAGCTCCTCCATGGATGTGACTGCAGAATTGCCGTTTGTACGCAGCTTCTCAGGGAACGATGCCATATCCATCTTCATGGATATGGCATCGTGTATCACATCCCTCCAGGTTTCTCCATCGTTGCCCACGTGAGCGCTGAAGTCGCCCAGGCGGAACCCTATCCAGGACACCAGCCAGAGACTCCAAGAAGGCTGGATACTCCAAACTGCTATCCGGTGCATAAGCACACACACACACACACAACACTCACAGCCTCCCCTCCCAGCGACTCGCAGTCATATAGAGGCGACCCTCTCACTTCCCGGGGAGAACGCCAACCCGGTGGCACTCAAGCGGGGACTTGAGTATTCCCACACCCGCCCGGCACCTTGGCCAACTCCGGAAAAGTACAGAGTCCAGCCCCTCTCCAGGAACTTGGTACCAGAGCCCATGCTATTTGTGGAGGTGAGCCCAACTATATCTAGTTGGTACTGCTCCACCTCAGGTTCCCTCTCTGTCATGACATTCCACGTCCCAAGGACCATCTGCGATGCCGGAATTAGGCACGACCCGGTCCCCGCCTTTGCTTGCTGCCAAGCCTGCATTGCACCCTACCCTAATGCTCATCCCCGTGGGTGGAGGGTCCACGGGGTGGTGGTTCAATGTTGCTTTTTCGGGCTGGGACCGACCGGGCCCCATGGGCCAAGGCCCGGCCACCAGATGCTCGCCGGCGAACTCGCTACCCACGTCTGGCTCCGGTTTCCCTTTCCCGGGCGAGGTGCTGTAGCTCTGCTGTTGTAATTTCATTGGTTTTCTTGGAAATCGTACTTAACCTGGCCCCTCCCCTGGGACCAATCTGCCTCCTCTCCGAGTCCCCTCTGACTTGGTTTCATGGCTCATATCTTCTTTTACTTGTCATTTGCTCCAGCCAGGTTCTTCAGGGAAGTCTGGGATGTAAACATCAGTCACGTGGAGAAGACCACACGGCGTGCTGCATCCGGGCATCCGCCCACCCAGCCTGTTCACGTGGTCTCCATCGGTTCTGAAGAGGGAGAACCAATCCCAAAACAGACGGAAACTGTCAGTAAAACCTATGTTGTCAGCTCTGCATGCGGAGATGGGCCACGTGTGGAGGCTCAGGATCCTGCTGAAACGTCCTGCTCTACGGACCAGCGTCGGAGCAGGACCAGAAATATAAACAAACTTTCCACAGGTACTTGAACAGCTGAAATGGTCGTTAAAGTTATTTTCAGTCAGGTGAGACTGCTGGAGAGCTGCATGGCTTGTCCCCACATGGACGATCACTCGACTGGAGGAGGACGGCAGTGAGCGCAGCAGCCCCGGGAGCTCGTCGGGAATGTGGATCCAGGAAAACCGTGTGCGGCTGCGTGGAGTAAACGGCTGTTCCCGATCATGGATTCCCTAACTAGTCACGTGGCTGGAGGGAAAAGGGGGACGAGGAGAGATGGGCTGTGGGTTCTCATGGCAGGAGTGCACGATCCACACTGTGCTGAAATCACCGACTGGGGATGGGGTGTTCGAGCAAGTGAGGGTGGTGACGAGGCAACGATATCAGCTCCGACAATGGATCTCCCTGCCGGCTCGGGGCAAGGAAGATTCGAGAGCATCTCATCACGGCCTCTTCCAGGTTCTTATAACGGGAAGAGAAGGTCATGACCCGGGATGCGGGCTGTTGTTTTGGCCTCACATTGGGATGGCGAGCCACCGGAACACTACCGGCCACTAGTGGGGAAGCTTCGGTGTCGGCAGGCGCAGTTTTCGCAGAGAGGTCCAGATCGGGATGCGTCAGAACCGCAGGAACATCAGCTCGGTGGACCGGAGTGTCGTCAGACAGGGTCGTGTGATGATTAGGGAGGCTTAAGCGAGGGGGTGAGGTACCCTCCTTCGAGCCTCTCATGCAACCGCTGACCACCACTTCGGCCCAGGACGGCTGGTGGTTGTGGGTCGAGCAGGAGGAAAGCTGCGGACAGGTGGAGGGGTGCCACAGAACTCTGCCCAGGATGGTTGCACTGAGAGGAAATCCATTTGGACTGGCCAGAAGCCACGTCCGTGAAGCCGGTGAAAAGGGAGTCTTTCCTGTGGAGCTCATCAGAAAGCTGTGGAGTACCCTCTTCAAGGTCAGAGAGCTTTCTGTTTGCTTGTTTTGCTTAGCTTAGCCGACCAAACACAACGCTCGGTATGTCACTGTATTGTTGATAAGGGTGGGGTACCTGCAGCCACTGTATTGTTTATAAGAGTGGGGGTACCTGCAGTCACTGTATTGTTTATAAGGGTAGGGTACCTGCAGCCACTGTATTGTTGATAAGGGTGGGGGTACCTGCAGCCACTGTATTCTTGATAAGGGTGGGGGTACCTGCAGCCACTGTATTCTTGATAAGGGTGGGGGTACCTGCAGTCAGGTGAGACTACAGAGGTCACTTAGAAGATGGTGACCCGTTTCTCTCAATACACGTCGTGTCCAGATGAACTGCTTCACCTTTCTGAGGTTTCTCACCCGGGTTGCTGAGCACGTGTAACTAGCTGGGTGTAGCTGGTCTCCAGTTTGTGTTCGACGTCTGACGTCAGTCCTGCAGGGCATCCCACCACGCGCTTTACTCACTGGCTTTACTGGTAGGAAACACTTTGGACCACTGTCTTTGTTAGGCTACAAATCCATTTTCAGCAGATAAAAAGATAATAAAGATAAATGCAACACTTGTTGTTCTCCTAAATGTGAGTAAGAACTTATTCCGCCTGTCTTTCCATCTGCAGGTTCCAGGTATCAACAAACCGTCCAGTGACTCCAAGACACACGGGGTCTAGAAGCTGACGAGGTTTCTCTCTCTTGGAAGTGCTGCTCAGCAACCAGCAGGGCTTTTAAAGAGCAACTACACACAGGCCACGTCGTAGCTCTGCTGCCATCTAGCGGTTGAGTCTTCAACTTGCTGAAGACTTCGTCCTTAAGAAAGCTCTGAAATGTGTACAAACCAAACCAGCTTTGCATATTTACAACAACATACAGACATGGGTTTCTGAGTAGACCTCTCTCGGTCTTTTGGTCTTTTTATTATTATGTTCCTGGTTTGTTATTGTTTTGGGAAATACTAACAAATGTGTACCAGCTCAGTCTGGTTTGTACTGTTTGCTCATGTGTGATTGTGATGAGCAGGTTTGGTTCTTCTGTTCACATAATAAAGGTGTTAAAAGAAGAAGGCGGCTCCCTGCAGGCGTCCCTCCCTGCTCCGGGGCTCGGACTGACATGGAAACCTGCTGAGCGGTTAGAGCCCAACTGAGGACGATACTGGTTTTTCAGAGGTTCTGGATCACCGCAACCAGGAGAGGTCCATGATCACACAGTCATAACTGTGCACAACAATTATGAGGCGGACCGGCCCAGTAGTCTGTGAGACTAGCAGAGGACACACACACACACACACACACACACACACACACACACACACACACACACACACACACACCCTAGGGTGTAGGAGAGAGTTTTATATTGGGGGGACAAAACCCTGTAGGGGGTCCGGGAGCATGGCCCCCCTTCAGAAAGTTTTTTTAAACGGTGTTAAACTGCCATTTTACACGTTTTCAGCAAAGACAAACATGTTTCATGGCCATATGATAAGGCCTCCCCAGGAAGATTATCATTACTATCATTATTATTATTATTATTATTATTATTACTATTATTATTATTATCATTATTATCATTATTATCATTATTATTATCATTATTATTATTATTATTATTATTATCATTATTATTATTATTATTAATTTCAGCAGCTAAGTGAACCATTTTTAAGCTGTTTGAGACAAAAACGTAAAGCCTAGACATCAGTATAGTATCATTGAGGTACATCATGGTAGTTGGATAGTTACCAAACTACCACAACACAGTACCGTGAAATGAATGTTAAACCGAAGTTCACCCACGTCCACTAGAGGGCAGTGTTCACATTCTAATCTCATCGGCTCCTTGTTGAAGAAAAACACGTGGGACAGGTTGACAAGCCAGCTTCCTACAACTGCTGATGTTTCTGACGTCACTGCCAACACTACAATAACACATCTTCATCTGCGCTCCAAATACACAAACTAGCTGTGCCAATGCTTCATGTTTTAAACCTTCTGTTATTGAGACAATTATTGTAGTGACCCCAAGCGGATGGACCGCAGTATTACACCTTGTTCTGCCCAAAGGATCATGGGAGTGGCAGATTGTTATGATCCATGTCGTATTTCCACGTGTCCACATGTTCTGTTCATGTTGGGGTGTGTTTGGGGGTTCGACCCGGACTAAGTAGAAGACCATGTACTGACTGGCTGACTGTAGGACCGGGACTTGGACTAACGTGTCCTGTTGTGACCTGGGGGGGTCCCTGGGCAGGCAAACAAACAACAATCAATACAGAAGTTAAAACATAACAATACACAAGAAAACTATTGGACAAGCAGACAAAGAACAATCAAGACAAAATAAAAGCAGGACAATACCTCAGAAAACCAGTCTCTAAAGTTATAAACACCATGTGATCTGTTTAAACCAGTGGGTATAAATAGCAATCTGGCCTGTATGACAACAACATAATGAATATGGATTTCATCTCTTCAGCAACAATAAATATAAATAGTAAACTGACCTGAAACATCAATAAATAACAATCTGCCCTAAACTATGACAACAGCTATACAAACCAGTCTGGCCTGTTCAATGGCAGGAAATATAAATGACCCACAGTCTACGGTCAGGCTGCACCCGGGCTGGTTCCAGCCAGAACCCCAGGCTGCTCCTGACTAAGACACATATACTAGTAACTACTCTGAATAAAAACTACAACACAAACCCTGAGTGACATGTAAAGTATGTGCAACATATTAAAGCAAGGACACTGACTTGTGATTACACGTGTGTGCTGATTTGAACCAAAGCTTAAGAGGCTTTTCAAACACCGCAAAGCTGGCTGACTCTCTGACATGAGGGGGGAGGGAAGTCCACTTCCCACCACTTTTACTGGAAATGCTGACTGACCAAAAGTAGTCTTCCTAAACTGTGGTACCCAAGCTCCCCTTGAAGATGCTCTGGTCCTGACCCGTACAATTCTGTCACTGTCGGGGGAGGCCAGGCATGCTCTCAGAGGGGGGGGGGGGGGTCCATGAATAATCGTGATCATCAGGCATACATCTTTATTAGGCACACCTGTCCAACTGCTCGTTAACGCAAATGTCTAATCAGCCAATCACATGGCAGCAACTCAATGCATTTAGGCATGTAGACATGGTCAAGACGATCTGCTGCAGTTCAAACCGAGCATCAGAATGGGGAAGAAAGGTGATTTAAGTGACTTTGAACGTGGCATGGTTGTTGGTGCCAGACGGGCTGGTCTGAGTATTTCAGAAACTGCTGATCTACTGGGATTTTCACGCACAACCATCTCTAGGGTTTACAGAGAATGGTCCGAAAAAGAGAAAATATCCAGTGAGCGGCAGTTCTGTGGGCGAAAATGCCTTGTTGATGCCAGAGGTCAGAGGAGAATGGCCAGACTGGTTCGAGCTGATAGAAAAGCAACAGTAACTCAAATAACCACTCATTAAAACTGAGGTATGCAGAAGAGCATCTCTGAACGCACAACACGTCGAACCTTGAGGCAGATGGGCTACAGCAGCAGAAGACCACACCGGGTGCCACTCCTGTCAGCTAAGAACAGGAAACTGAGGCTACAATTCGCACAGATTCACCAAAATTGGACAATAGAAGATTGGAAAAACGTTGCCTGGTCTGATGAGTCTCGATTTCTGCTGCGACATTCGGATGGTAGGGTCAGAATTTGGCGTCAACAACATGAAAGGATGGATCCATCCTGCCTTGTATCAACGGTTCAGGCTGGTGGTGGTGGTGTAATGGTGTGGGGGATATTTTCTTGGTACATTTTGGGCCCCTTAGTACCAATTGAGCATCGTGTCAACGCCACAGCCTACCTGAGTATTGTTGCTGACCATGTCCATCCCTTTATGACCACAGTGTTCCCATCTTCTGATGGCTACTTCCAGCAGGATAACGCGCCGTGTCATAAAGCTCGAATCATCTCAGACTGGTTTCTTGAACATGACAATGAGTCCACTGTACTCTAATGGCCTCCACAGTCACCAGATCTCAATCCAATAGAGCACCTTTGGGATGTGGTGGACCGGGAGATTCGCATCATGGATGTGCAGCCGACAAATCTGCAGCAACTGCGTGATGCTATCATGTCAATATGGACCAAACTCTCTGAGGAATGTTTCCAGTACCTTGTTGAATCTATGCCACGAAGGATTAAGGCAGTTCTGAAGGCAAAAGGGGGTCCAACCCGGTACTAGCAAGGTGTACCTAATAAAGTGGCCAGTGAGTGTATATTTTTTCAGGATATTGCAGTGGTGATATTCCCGTGGGGTTTTATCCAATATTTTTAAAATCTGTTTATATCGAGAATATACTGGTGTTGAGGGTGGTCACTTAACACTTTTGTAGCAACGAAACATTCATGTTCGGTCCAAATCTAAGTGAGTTGAAATTCTGCTCTCAACAAAATCAGTAACAGGCCATTGTGTTGTAGAAGTCATCCAGGTTTTATGAGAGATTTAACTGGACTGAGAATAAAACCCCATTAAATCCAACACCGTCTCCCACACAAAGCAGCCATATGAGATGAATGGAGTAAATGAAGGCAGCAGCAGCAGCAGCAGAAGAGCCATGTGGACATGCAGTAAAACAGCTGCTAGTGGGTCTAGTGAAGGACACAGAGGTTGGCTGGCATGTGAGGAGTAGTGAGGAGGTTGGTGTGAACAGTGGGTGAATAGGAGGAGCCAGACACACTATGAGGGGAGGACGTTAGCAGGAAGGACTGGTAAAGTCCACAGTGCAACTAAAGAGACAGCTGAACTAACAGCAGCATGCTGCTCCATCTCATCTGGTTCCTTTCTGTACTAACAGGTGAGTCTGCTGTCACCATGACAACCTGCTGCACACTGACTCTGACCATACAGGCTGACAAGCAGACACACACATTTACCATCACCAGCAGGCTCAATATGGACAACAACCAACACACAAAGCCCACAGTAACTCACTGAATTACCACCACGACACCTTTTCACTGCAGCACCTTCTTGGATATTTCCACATCTTATAGGTGGTAGTTTGGAAGAAGATTTAGATGATGATAAAACACCTTTTATTCTCTTATTTACATGAATAGGAACAGTTTTCATCACGTTATGAAGAGTTTCTCCACTGTCTTCTCCTCCAACCCTCATGGACAATGTCAGTCTAATAGCTTCATTTTCTCTACTTGTTTCCAGGGATGATAGCTGGACAGAACAGCATCTCTCCTGTAAAACAGGAAGTCAATGGAAGAGAAGGAGACTCTGTTACCCTGACATGCTCTTACCAGACAAGCTATGATCGTGCTTTACTTTCCTGGTACAGACAACATCCTAACCAGGCACCTCAGTTTATCCTCGTTAAAGGAGCCGGGGCATGGAGCGAATACGAAGACATCCCTGATCCTCGTTATCAATCCATAACATCTGACACATCAACTGAACTCACCATAAAAGATGTAACCCTGGCAGACACTGCTCTCTACTACTGTGCTCTGGGAAGACCCACAGTGATAGAAAGTCTAGAAGAGTCTTTACAAAAACTTGGAGCCAGATATCTCAGTCTTCTTCAGAGAGAAGGGAAGTGGTGATCAAACCACAGCTTTCTCTCAGATGGGTTCTGCTGATTCAGGTTTTATCACAGCCACTGTGGCTGCACCTGCCAATGGATTCTCATGTACAGCACATCCAAATAAATGATGAACCTGCTGTATGGTAGGAAACAAACACACTAGCCTAAAGAAAACCACTGAGTAGACTAAAGTAAGACAAGGTTTTTAACCAAAGTCTTGCCCAGGTCTTGATCGCTACAACCCTGAGCGGACTCCGATGAAGACGCTGAAGGGGGAGGCGGGCCGGAGTGCTCCTTAAACTGCGACAGCGGGGATTTAGAACCGGGCCCCCGTCAGTCCACCTGGCAGAAGTCCGCTCTCTGGCCAACACAATGGACGAACTGCTACTACTACTACTACTACTACTACTACTACTACTACTACTACTACTACTACTACTACTACTGCTACTACTGCTACTACTACTACTACTACTACTACTACTACTAGTACTACTACTAGTACTACTACTACTAAATGAAACTTCAGTACAAATTAAAATGATGAATTCTACTCTTTTCAACAGAAATGACGTGACGGTCAAAAAACTGTGATGCTCTCTGGTCCAACACTTCTGGCTGCACATTTCCGGGCTCAGCTATTTATAGTAATTTCAGCAGCCAATCGAAAGGCATCACACTAAATCTTTTATATGTGAGCTTATAGTATATAAACATTTCACTTGTCCCATTTAAACATGTTCACTAAATATAAAATGATATCCAAGGTATAACACAAAGTAACCAATATGCTCATTAAACAACTTTACAGAAATGGCTCTAACATCCCGGCCCCTAACTGACTGGGTGGGTAAAACATCAACTACTAACTTCTGCTATTTTCATTAAAGTCTTTGCATTACATTAATTTACATTAAATTACATTAAAGTCTGCCATTTTCTGTTCCCCCGCCTTTGCACGCCTTCGTCTCTTGCAGGCGTTACACTCTGAGATCACAGGTCTTGCTGCAGCATTGGCTCTGGGTATCCCATACCTCTGTAAGACATGATCTCTGCCGCCATGTCCTGTCTCCTCATGAGTGTGTTGGAGAATAAGGCGGGTTAATCTGTGTTTTTTAGGCAGAATGGCAGGATGCTTGGCCTCTTCAGCCATCGCCGATCTGCTCGGACGTCCCCCTACCCTCAACACACCATCTTGTCAGTATGGATCCAGTTTGTAGATAGAACTGTTCCTTCTCACGTGAGTGCTATAGTCTCTGACTATATCTAATCAGTTCCCCTTCAGCTTTTGATAAATCCTCAACAGTGAGCATTCTGTTTCCTAGTTTCTTCTTGCACATGAATAAATATGTGCTGTAGGACAACGGATTTGATTTGTTCTGGATCATTTTCACATTGTTTTATGGTCTGCTCAAACCCTTTTTTCATCTCTCTCAGGTGCTGCATGGTCTCTCTCAGGTATAAAATCCATGCAGTGTCCTTCTTCAATCTATGTCAACTGGAGTAATACTCCACAAGCTGATTTGCTGTGTCTGTGCTTCTTACTGGACTTGTGCATAACACTGCAGCTGATGGCTTCACCTCAGCATCACGTTCCGTCCAATGTTAGACTGTTCAGGTCGTTCTGGACCCTCACTCTCGTTCAACCAGAAACTAGGCCCTTGAAACCAGCTCTTAATCTTCATGAACTTCTCAGTCTTTAACCCTGATCAGCTGGGTTCTCTGAGGTGTTGACAACCTTCCATTGAGAAGGTATGGTAGCTTCCCTGATGAATGACACTCGGTTTGCCACTAACGTTTTAAAACAGAGGGTATCGTTTTCGATGCCCTCCAGTCCACTTGTTTCCATCACCCAGTAACAAGGTGTTGGGGCCCATTCTCTTTTCCACTGTTACAGGGGCAGAGAATCTGGGGTGAGCTTTAGGAGTTGACCGGGGAATCTTTATCCTCACTCTCTCCCCCTCACGAGAGAGAGAAGCACTTGCGCCACGTTTTGAGTCAGCACAGAGCTTCATCTTGTCTTGTTTCTTCTGCATTTTGTCACGTACATCGCCAGGAGGCGGTATCGCAACAGGAAGCAGAGGCAAGATGTCCAATCTGGTACACATCTTCCAGCTGTAGAGTATTTCATGGGGAGAGGTGGAGGTGGTGTTGCGCGGTACACTGGACTCCAGGTCAGTACAGCTCCGCCATGGATGTGACTGCAGAATTGCCGTTTGTACGCAGCTTCTCAGGGAACGATGCCATATCCATCTTCATGGATAGGGCATCGTGTATCACATCCCTCCAGGTTTCTCCATCGTTGCCCACGTGAGCGCTGAAGTCACCCAGGCGGAACCCTATCCAGGACACCAGCCAGAGACTCCAAGAAGGCTGGATACTCCAAACTGCTTTCCGGTGCATAAGCACACACACACACACACACACAACACTCACAGCCTCCCCTCCCAGCGATTCGCAGTCATATAGAGGCGACCCTCTCACTTCCCGGGGAGAACGCCAACCCGGTGGCACTCAAGCGGGGACTTGAGTATTCCCACACCCGCCCGGCACCTTGGCCAACTCCGGAAAAGTAAAGAGTCCAGCCCCTCTCCAGGAACTTGGTACCAGAGCCCATGCTATGTGTGGAGGTGAGCCCAACTATATCTAGTTGGTACTGCTCCACCTCAGGTTCCCCCTCTGTCATGACATTCCACGTCCCAAGGACCATCTGCGATGCCGGAATTAGGCACGACCCGGTCCCCGCCTTTGCTTGCCGCCAAGCCTGCATTGCACCCTACCCTAATGCTCATCCCCGTGGGTGGAGGGTCCACGGGGTGGTGGTTCAATGTTGCTTTTTCGGGCTGGGACCGACCGGGCCCCATGGGCCAAGGCCCGGCCACCAGATGCTCGCCGGCGAACTCGCTACCCACGCCTGGCTCCGGTTTCCCTTTCCCGGGCGAGGTGCTGTAGCTCTGCTGTTGTAATTTCATTGGTTTTCTTGGAAATCGTACTTAACCTGGCCCCTCCCCTGGGACCAATCTGCCTCCTCTCCGAGTCCCCTCTGACTTTCGTGGCTCATATCTTCTTTTACTTGTCATTTGCTCCAGCCAGGTTCTTCAGGGAAGTCTGGGATGTAAACATCAGTCACGTGGAGAAGACCGCACGGCGTGCTGCATCCGGGCATCCGCCCACCCAGCCTGTTCACGTGGTCTCCATCGGTTCTGAAGAGGGAGAACCGATCCCAAAACAGACGGAAACTGTCAGTAAAACCTATGTTGTCAGCTCTGCATGCGGAGATGGGCCACGTGTGGAGGCTCGGGATCCTGCTGAAACGTCCTGCTCTACGGACCAGTGTCGGAGCAGGACCAGAACTATAAACAAACTTTCCACAGGTACTTGAACAGCTGAAATGGTCGTTAAAGTTATTTTCAGTCAGGTGAGACTGCCGGTGAGCTGCATGGCTTGTCCCCACATGGACGATCACTCGACTGGTGGAGGACGGCAGTGAGCGCAGCAGCCCCGGGAGCTTGTCGGGAATGTGGCTCCAGGAAAACCGTGTGCGGCTGCGTTGAGTAAACGGCTGTTCCCGATCATGGATTCCCTAACTAGTCACGTGGCTGAAGGGAAAAGGGGGACGAGGAGAGTTGGGCTGTGGGTTCTCATGGCAGGAGGGCACGATCCACACTGTGCTGAAATCACCGACTGGGGATGGGCTGTTCGAGCAAGTGAGGGTGGTGACGAGGCAACGATATCAGCTCCGACAATGGATCTCCCT
The DNA here is from genome assembly GCF_029633865.1 of Lampris incognitus. Taxonomy (NCBI): domain Eukaryota; kingdom Metazoa; phylum Chordata; class Actinopteri; order Lampriformes; family Lampridae; genus Lampris; species Lampris incognitus. Next base: position 47,327,512 of record NC_079224.1, read on the forward strand.
GCCGGCTCGAGGCAAGGAAGATTCGAGAGCATCTCATCACGGCCTCTTCCAGGTTCTTATAACGGGAAGGTCATGACCCGGGATGCGGGCTGTTGTTTTGGCCTCACATTGGGATGGCGAGCCACCGGAACACTACCGGCCACTAGTGGGGAAGCTTCGGTGTCGGCAGGCGCAGTTTTCGCAGAGAGGTCCAGATCGGGATGCGTCAGAACCGCAGGAACATCAGCTCGGTGGACCGGACTGTCGTCAGACAGGGTCGTGTTACGATCAGGGAGGCTTAAGCGAGGGGGTGAGGTACCCTCCTTCGAGCCTCTCATGCAACCGCAGACCACCACTTCGGCCCAGGACGGCTGGTGGTTGTGTGTCGAGCAGGAGGAAAGCTGCGGACAGGTGGAGGGGTCCCACAGAACTCTGTCCAGGATGGTTGCACTGAGAGGAAATCCATTTGGACTGGCCAGAAGCCACGTCCGTGAAGCCGGTGAAAAGGGAGTCTTTCCTGTGGAGTTCATCAGAAAGCTGTGGAGTACCCTCTTCAAGGTCAGAGAGCTTTCTGTTTGCTTGTTTTGCTTAACTTAGCCGACCGAACACAACGCTCGGTATGCCACCGTATTGTTGATAAGGGTGGGGACACCTGCAGTCACTGTATTTGATAAGGGTGGGGGTACCTGCAGTCACTGTATTGTTGATAAGGGTGGGGTACCTGCAGCCACTGTATTGTTGATAAGGTTGGAGACACCTGCAGTCACTGTATTGTTGATAAGGGTGGGGTACCTGCAGTCACTGTATTGTTGATAAGGGTGGAGACACCTGCAGTCACTGTATTGTTGATAAGGGTGGGGTACCTGCAGTCACTGTATTGTTGATAAGGGTGGGGTACCTGCAGTCACTGTATTGTTGATAAGGGTGCAGACACCTGCAGTCACCGTATTGTTTATAAGGGTGGGGGTACCTGCAGTCACCGTATTGTTTATAAGGGTGGGGGTACCTGCAGTCACCGTGTTGTTTATAAGGGTGGGGGTACCTGCAGCCACCGTATTGTTTATAAGGGTGGGGGTACCTGCAGTCACCGTATTGTTTATAAGGGTGGGGGTACCTGCAGCCACTGTATTGTTGATAAGGGTGGGGGTACCTGCAGCCACTGTATTGTTTATAAGGGTGGGGTACCTGCAGTCACTGTATTGTTGATAAGGGTGGGGGTACCTGCAGTCACTGTATTGTTGATAAGGGTGGGGGTACCTGCAGTCAGGTGAGACTACAGAGGTCACTTAGAAGATGGTGACCCGTTTCTCTCAATACACGTCGTGTCCAGATGAACTGCTTCACCTTTCTGAGGTTTCTCACCCGGGTTGCTGAGCACGTGTAACTAGCTGGGTGTAGCTGGTCTCCGGTTTGTTTTCGACGTCTGACGTCAGTCCTGCAGGGCATCCCACCACTCGCTTTACTCACTGGCTTTACTGGTAGGAAACACTTTGGACCACTGTCTTTGTTAGGCTACAAATCCATTTTCAGCAGATAAAAGATAATAAAGATAAATGCAACACTTCCACGTTCTCCTAAATGTGAGTAAGAACTTATTCCGCCTGTCTTTCCATCTGCAGGTTCCAGGTATCAACAAACCGTCCAGTGACTCCAAGACACACGGGGTCTAGAAGCTGACGAGGTTTCTCTCTCTTGGAAGTGCTGCTCAGCAACCAGCAGGGCTTTTAAAGAGCAACTACACACAGGCCACGTCGTAGCTCTGCTGCCATCTAGCGGTTGAGTCTTCAACTTGCTGAAGACTTCGTCCTTAACCCAGTTGTGACGTGACAATGGACAAACACGACACAATTAGTGCAAAGTTCAAGTTTTGTCTTTCTCCACAAAGAAGTGTTCCGTCTTTTATATTCTAGTAAATAAAATAGACTGCGGCCATATTCTGCCTTTGCTTTGTTGTGTCTTTATTGTGTGTGAGCTCGGTGCTCATGTGTGTTTGATGGTGTCCACTGCAGCGTATCCAGATGTGTTGCTGCATGTAAAGCCTGCATCCATCTCTGGCTCATCTCTGTCCGTATGCAGACTCACCTGTTGCTGTCCTGTCTCTGGTTTCTCTTCTCTATCTCTTCAACTGGAAGAGTGTGCTCAGTGCAGTGCGGATCCCTACCAGCTGGATTAAGGCCAGACCACTATCCCTGGTCTTCCTGAGGGACTTCATAGATTTTAAGAAAGCTCTGAAATGTGTACAAACCAAACCAGCTTTGCATATTTACAACAACATACAGACATGGGTTTCTGAGTAGACCTCTCTCGGTCTTTTGGTCTTTTTATTATTATGTTCCTGGTTTTTTATTGTTTTGGGAAATACTAACAAATGTGTACCAGCTCAGTCTGGTTTGTACTGTTTGCTCATGTGTGATTGTGATGAGCAGGTTTGGTTCTTCTGTTCACATAATAAAGGTGTTAAAAGAAGAAGGCGGCTCCCTGCAGGCGTCCCTCCCTGCTCCGGGGCTCGGACTGACATGGAAACCTGCTGAGCGGTTAGAGCCCAACTGAGGACGATACTGGTTTTTCAGAGGTTCTGGATCACCGCAACCAGGAGAGGTCCATGATCACACAGTCATAACTGTGCACAACAATTATGAGGCGGACCGGCCCAGTAGTCTGTGAGACTAGCAGCGGACACACACACACACACACACACACACACACACACACACACACACACACACACACACACACACCCTAGGGCGTAGGAGAGAGTTTTATATTGGGGGGACAAAACCCAGTAGGGGGTCCGGGAGCATGGCCCCCCCCCCCCGAAAGTTTTTTTAATGGTGTTAAACTGCCATTTTACACGTTTTCAGCAAAGACAAACATGTTTCATGGTCATATGATAAGGCCTCCCCAGGAAGATTATCATTATTATTATCATTATTATCATTATTATTATTATCATTACTATCATTATTATTATTATTATTATTATTAATTTCAGCAGCTAAGTGAACCATTTTTAAGCTATTTGAGACAAAAACGTAAAGCCTAGACATCAGTATAGTATCATTGAGGTACATCATGGTAGTTGGATAGTTACCAAACTACCACAACACAGTACTGTGAAATGAATGTTAAACCGAAGTTAACCCACGTCCACTAGAGGGCAGTATTCACATTCTAATCTCATCGGCTCCTTGTTGAAGAAAAGCACGTGGGACAGGTTGACAAGCCAGCTTCCTACAACTGCTGATGTTTCTGACGTCACTGCCAACACTACAATAACACATCCTCATCATGTTGGGGTGTGTTTGGGGGTTCGACCCGGACTAAGTAGAAGACCATGTACTGACTGGCTGACTGTAGGGCCGTGACTTGGACTAACGTGTCCTGTTGTGACTTCGGGGGGTCCCTGGGCAGGCAAACAAACAACAATCAATACAGAAGTTAAAACATAACAATACATAAGAGAACTACTGGACAGGCAGACAAAGAACAGTCAAGACAAAATAAAAGCAGGACAATACCTCAGAAAACCAGTCTCTAAAGTTATAAACACCATCTGATCTGTTTAAACCAGTGGGTATAAATAGCAATCTGGCCTGTATGACAACAACATAATGAATATGGATTTCATCTCTTCAGCAACAATCAATATAAATAGTAAACTGACCTGAAACATCAATAAATAACAATCTGCCCTAAACTATGACAACAGCTATACAAACCAGTCTGGCCTGTTCAATGGCAGGAAATATAAATGACCCACAGTCTACGGTCAGGCTGCACCCGGGCTGGTTCCAGCCAGAACCCCAGGCTGCTCCTGACTAAGACACATATACTAGTAACTACTCTGAAGAAAAACTACAACAAAGACCCTGAGTGACATGTAAAGTATGTGCAACATATTAAAGCAAGGACACTGACTTGTGATTACACGTGTGTGCTGATTTGAACCAAAGCTTAAGAGGCTTTTCAAACACCGCAAAGCTGGCTGACTCTCTGACATGAGGGGGGAGGGAAGTCCACTTCCCACCACTTTTACTGGAAATGCTGACTGACCAAAAGTAGTCTTCCTAAACTGTGGTACCCAAGCTCCCCTTGAAGATGCTCTGGTCCTGACCCGTACAGTTCTGTCACTGTCGGGGGAGGCCAGGCATGCTCTCAGAGGGGGGGGGGGGGGTCCATGAATAATCGTGAACATCAGGCATACATCTGAATAAAACAAAAAATTATCAAAATTAAGAAAGTTATATTTTTTCAGGATGTG
>NC_079224.1:47336751-47344251 GCF_029633865.1 Lampris incognitus
TGTCTACTTTCTTCATCTCTCTTACTATCCCACTTCTTCTTTGCCAACCTTTTCCTCTGTATAATTTGCTGTACTTCCTCATTCCACCACCAAGTCTCCTTGTCTTCCTTCCTCTGTCCTGATGACACACCAAGTACCTTCCTAGCTGTCCCCCTCACTATTTCTGCAGTGGTTGTCCAGCCATCTGGCAACTCTTCACCACCACCCAGTGCCTGTCTTAACTCCTGCCTGAACTCCACACAACAGTCTTCCTTCTTCAACTTCCACCATTTGATCTTCGGCTGTGTCTTCACTCGCTTCCTCTTCTTGGTCTCCAAAGTCATCCTACAGACCACCATCCGATGCTGCCTAGTTACATTCTCCCCTGTCACCACCTTGCAGTCTCCAATCCCTTTTAGATGGCGCCTTCTACATAAGATATAGTCCACCTGTGTGCACTTTCCTCCACTCTTGTACGTCACCCTGTGTTCCTCCCTCTTCTTGAAATTTGTATTCACCACAGCCATTTCCATCCTTTTCGCAAAATCCACCACCATCTGTCCTTCCACATTTCTCTTCTTGACTCCATACCTTCCCATCACCTCCTCATCACCTCTGTTCCCTTCACCAACATGTCCATTGAAGTCCGCTCCAATCACCACTCTCTCCTCCATGGGTACCCTCTCCATCATGTCGTCCAACTCATTCCAGAATTCTTCTTTCTCCTCCATCTCACACCCAACTTGCAGGGCATATGCGCTGATAACATTCAGCAATAAACCTTCAATTTCCAGCTTCATACTCATCACTCTGTCTGACACTCTCTTCACCTCCAGCACGCTCTTGACATACTCTTCCTTCAGAATTACCCCTACCCCTTTACTCCTCCCATTCACACCATGGTAGAAGAGTTTGAAGCCACCTCCGATACTCCTGGCCTTACTCCCCTTCCACCTGGTCTCTTGCACACACAGTATGCCTACCTTTCTTCTTTCCATCATGTCAGCCAGCTCTCTCCCTTTACCAGTCATAGTGCCAACATTCAAAGTTCCAACTCTCACCTCCACATGCCTACCCTTCCTCCTCTCTAGCTGCCTCTGGACATGCTTTCCCCCTCTCCTTCTCCTTCGACCAACAGTAGCATAGTTTCCACCGACACCCTGCTGGTTAACAGTACCGGTGGCGGTCGTTGGTAACCCGGGCCTCGACCGATCCGGTATGTAAGTCTTATTTATGATCCGCATATTTGATTTGGCAAAGATTTTATGCCGGATGCCCTTCCTGACGCAACCCTCCCCATTTGTCCGGGCTTGGGACCGGCACTAAGGATGCACTGGCTTGTGCATCCTCAGCGGCTGGGTTGGTAAAACATCAACTACTAACTTCTGCTATTTTCATTAAAGTCTTTGCATTACATTAATTTACATTAAATTACATTAAAGTCAGCCATTTTCTGTTCCCCTGCCTTTGCACGCCTTCGTCTCCTGCAGGCGTTACACTCTGAGATCACAGGTCTTGCTGCAGCATTGGCTCTGGGTATCCCATACCTCTGTAAGACATGATCTCTGCCGCCATGTCCTGTCTCCTCATGAGTGTGTTGGAGAATAAGGCGGGTTATTCTGTGTTTTTTAGGCAGAATGGCAGGATGCTTGGCCTCTTCAGCCATCGCCGAGCTGCTCGGACGTCCCCCTACCCTCAACACACCATCTTGTCAGTATGGATCCAGTTTGTAGATAGAACTGTTCCTTCTCACATGAGTGCTATAGTCTCTGACTATATCTAATCAGTTCCCCTTCAGCTTTTGATAAATCCTCAACAGTGAGCATTCTGTTTCCTAGTTTCTTCTTGCACATGAATAAATATGTGCTGTAGGACAACGGATTTGATTTGTTCTGGATCATTTTCAGGTTGTTTTATGGTCTGCTCAAACCCTTTTCTCATCTCTCTCAGGTGCTGCATGGTCTCTCTCAGGTATAAAATCCATGCAGTGTCCTTCTTCAATCTATGCCAACTGGAGTAATACTCTACAAGCTGATTTGCTGTGTCTGTGCTCCTTACTGGACTTGTGCATAACACTGCAGCTGATGGCTTCACCTCAGCATCACGTTCCGTCCAATGTTAGACTGTTCAGGTCGTTCTGGACCCTCACTCTCGTTCAACCAGAAACTAGGCCCTTGAAACCAGCTCTTAATCTTCATGAACTTCTCAGTCTTTAACCCTGATCAGCTGGGTTCTCTGAGGTGTTGACAACCTTCCATTGAGAAGGTATGGTAGCTTCCCTGATGAATGACACTCGGTTTGCCACTAACGTTTTAAAACAGAGGGTATCGTTTTCGATGCCCTCCGGTCCACTTGTTTCCATCACCCGGTAAGAAGGTGTTGGGGCCCATTCTCTTTTCCACTGTTACAGGGGCAGAGAATCTGGGGTGAGCTTTAGGAGTTGACCGGGGAATCTTTATCCTCACTCTCTCCCCCTCACGAGAGAGAGAAGCACTTGCGCCACGTTTTGAGTCGGCACAGAGCTTCATCTTGTCTTGTTTCTTCTGCATTTTGTCACGTACATCGCCAGGAGGCGGTATCGCAACAGGAAGCAGAGGCAAGATGTCCAATCTGGTACACATCTTCCAGCTGTAGAGCATTTCATGGGGAGAGGTGGAGGTGGTGTTGCGCGGTACACTGGACTCCAGGTCAGTACAGCTCCTCCATGGATGTGACTGCAGAATTCTCAGGGAACGATGCCATATCCATCTTCATGGATATGGCATCGTGTATCACATCCCTCCAGGTTTCTCCATCGTTGCCCACGTGAGCGCTGAAGTCGCCCAGGCGGAACCCTATCCAGGACACCAGCCAGAGACTCCAAGAAGGCTGGATACTCCAAACTGCTATCCGGTGCATAAGCACACACACACACACACAACACTCACAGCCTCCCCTCCCAGCGACTCGCAGTCATATAGAGGCGACCCTCTCACTTCCCGGGGAGAACGCCAACCCGGTGGCACTCAAGCGGGGACTTGAGTATTCCCACACCCGCCCGGCACCTTGGCCAACTCCGGAAAAGTACAGAGTCCAGCCCCTCTCCAGGAACTTGGTACCAGAGCCCATGCTATTTGTGGAGGTGAGCCCAACTATATCTAGTTGGTACTGCTCCACCTCAGGTTCCCTCTCTGTCATGACATTCCACGTCCCAAGGACCATCTGCGATGCCGGAATTAGGCACGACCCGGTCCCCGCCTTTGCTTGCTGCCAAGCCTGCATTGCACCCTACCCTAATGCTCATCCCCGTGGGTGGAGGGTCCACGGGGTGGTGGTTCAATGTTGCTTTTTCGGGCTGGGACCGACCGGGCCCCATGGGCCAAGGCCCGGCCACCAGATGCTCGCCGGCGAACTCGCTACCCACGTCTGGCTCCGGTTTCCCTTTCCCGGGCGAGGTGCTGTAGCTCTGCTGTTGTAATTTCATTGGTTTTCTTGGAAATCGTACTTAACCTGGCCCCTCCCCTGGGACCAATCTGCCTCCTCTCCGAGTCCCCCCTGACTTGGTTTCATGGCTCATATCTTCTTTTACTTGTCATTTGCTCCAGCCAGGTTCTTCAGGGAAGTCTGGGATGTAAACATCAGTCACGTGGAGAAGACCACACGGCGTGCTGCATCCGGGCATCCGCCCACCCAGCCTGTTCACGTGGTCTCCATCGGTTCTGAAGAGGGAGAACCAATCCCAAAACAGACGGAAACTGTCAGTAAAACCTATGTTGTCAGCTCTGCATGCGGAGATGGGCCACGTGTGGAGGCTCAGGATCCTGCTGAAACGTCCTGCTCTACGGACCAGTGTCGGAGCAGGACCAGAAATATAAACAAACTTTCCACAGGTACTTGAACAGCTGAAATGGTCGTTAAAGTTATTTTCAGTCAGGTGAGACTGCTGGAGAGCTGCATGGCTTGTCCCCACATGGACGATCACTCGACTGGAGGAGGACGGCAGTGAGCGCAGCAGCCCCGGGAGCTCGTCGGGAATGTGGATCCAGGAAAACCGTGTGCGGCTGCGTGGAGTAAACGGCTGTTCCCGATCATGGATTCCCTAACTAGTCACGTGGCTGGAGGGAAAAGGGGGACGAGGAGAGATGGGCTGTGGGTTCTCATGGCAGGAGTGCACGATCCACACTGTGCTGAAATCACCGACTGGGGATGGGGTGTTCGAGCAAGTGAGGGTGGTGACGAGGCATCGATATCAGCTCCGACAATGGATCTCCCTGCCGGCTCGGGGCAAGGAAGATTCGAGAGCATCTCATCACGGCCTCTTCCAGGTTCTTATAACGGGAAGAGAAGGTCATGACCCGGGATGCGGGCTGTTGTTTTGGCCTCACATTGGGATGGCGAGCCACCGGAACACTACCGGCCACTAGTGGGGAAGCTTCGGTGTCGGCAGGCGCAGTTTTCGCAGAGAGGTCCAGATCGGGATGCGTCAGAACCGCAGGAACATCAGCTCGGTGGACCGGAGTGTCGTCAGACAGGGTCGTGTGATGATTAGGGAGGCTTAAGCGAGGGGGTGAGGTACCCTCCTTCGAGCCTCTCATGCAACCGCTGACCACCACTTCGGCCCAGGACGGCTGGTGGTTGTGGGTCGAGCAGGAGGAAAGCTGCGGACAGGTGGAGGGGTGCCACAGAACTCTGCCCAGGATGGTTGCACTGAGAGGAAATCCATTTGGACTGGCCAGAAGCCACGTCCGTGAAGCCGGTGAAAAGGGAGTCTTTCCTGTGGAGCTCATCAGAAAGCTGTGGAGTACCCTCTTCAAGGTCAGAGAGCTTTCTGTTTGCTTGTTTTGCTTAGCTTAGCCGACCAAACACAACGCTCGGTATGTCACTGTATTGTTGATAAGGGTGGGGTACCTGCAGCCACTGTATTGTTTATAAGAGTGGGGGTACCTGCAGTCACTGTATTGTTTATAAGGGTAGGGTACCTGCAGCCACTGTATTGTTGATAAGGGTGGGGGTACCTGCAGCCACTGTATTCTTGATAAGGGTGGGGGTACCTGCAGCCACTGTATTCTTGATAAGGGTGGGGGTACCTGCAGTCAGGTGAGACTACAGAGGTCACTTAGAAGATGGTGACCCGTTTCTCTCAATACACGTCGTGTCCAGATGAACTGCTTCACCTTTCTGAGGTTTCTCACCCGGGTTGCTGAGCACGTGTAACTAGCTGGGTGTAGCTGGTCTCCAGTTTGTGTTCGACGTCTGACGTCAGTCCTGCAGGGCATCCCACCACGCGCTTTACTCACTGGCTTTACTGGTAGGAAACACTTTGGACCACTGTCTTTGTTAGGCTACAAATCCATTTTCAGCAGATAAAAAGATAATAAAGATAAATGCAACACTTCAACGTTCTCCTAAATGTGAGTAAGAACTTATTCCGCCTGTCTTTCCATCTGCAGGTTCCAGGTATCAACAAACCGTCCAGTGACTCCAAGACACACGGGGTCTAGAAGCTGACGAGGTTTCTCTCTCTTGGAAGTGCTGCTCAGCAACCAGCAGGGCTTTTAAAGAGCAACTACACACAGGCCACGTCGTAGCTCTGCTGCCATCTAGCGGTTGAGTCTTCAACTTGCTGAAGACTTCGTCCTTAAGAAAGCTCTGAAATGTGTACAAACCAAACCAGCTTTGCATATTTACAACAACATACAGACATGGGTTTCTGAGTAGACCTCTCTCGGTCTTTTGGTCTTTTTATTATTGTGTTCCTGGTTTGTTATTGTTTTGGGAAATACTAACAAATGTGTACCAGCTCGGTCTGGTTTGTACTGTTTGCTCATGTGTGATTGTGATGAGCAGGTTTGGTTCTTCTGTTCATATAATAAAGGTGTTAAAAGAAGAAGGCGGCTCCCTGCAGGCGTCCCTCCCTGCTCCGGGGCTCGGACTGACATGGAAACCTGCTGAGCGGTTAGAGCCCAACTGAGGACGATACTGGTTTTTCAGAGGTTCTGGATCACCGCAACCAGGAGAGGTCCATGATCACACAGTCATAACTGTGCACAACAATTATGAGGCGGACCGGCCCAGTAGTCTGTGAGACTAGCAGAGGACACACACACACACACACACACACACACACACACACACACACACACACACACACACCCTAGGGTGTAGGAGAGAGTTTTATATTGGGGGGACAAAACCCTGTAGGGGGTCCGGGAGCATGGCCCCCTTTCAGAAAGTTTTTTTAAACGGTGTTAAACTGCCATTTTACACGTTTTCAGCAAAGACAAACATGTTTCATGGCCATATGATAAGGCCTCCCCAGGAAGATTATCATTACTATCATTATTATTATTATTATTATTATTATTACTATTATTATTATTATCATTATTATCATTATTATCATTATTATTATCATTATTATTATTATTATTATTATTATCATTATTATTATTATTATTATTAATTTCAGCAGCTAAGTGAACCATTTTTAAGCTGTTTGAGACAAAAACGTAAAGCCTAGACATCAGTATAGTATCATTGAGGTACATCATGGTAGTTGGATAGTTACCAAACTACCACAACACAGTACCGTGAAATGAATGTTAAACCGAAGTTCACCCACGTCCACTAGAGGGCAGTGTTCACATTCTAATCTCATCGGCTCCTTGTTGAAGAAAAACACGTGGGACAGGTTGACAAGCCAGCTTCCTACAACTGCTGATGTTTCTGACGTCACTGCCAACACTACAATAACACATCTTCATCTGCGCTCCAAATACACAAACTAGCTGTGCCAATGCTTCATGTTTTAAACCTTCTGTTATTGAGACAATTATTGTAGTGACCCCAAGCGGATGGACCGCAGTATTACACCTTGTTCTGCCCAAAGGATCATGGGAGTGGCAGATTGTTATGATCCATGTCGTATTTCCACGTGTCCACATGTTCTCTTCATGTTGGGGTGTGTTTGGGGGTTCGACCCGGACTAAGTAGAAGACCATGTACTGACTGGCTGACTGTAGGACCGGGACTTGGACTAACGTGTCCTGTTGTGACCTGGGGGGGTCCCTGGGCAGGCAAACAAACAACAATCAATACAGAAGTTAAAACATAACAATACACAAGAAAACTATTGGACAGGCAGACAAAGAACAATCAAGACAAAATAAAAGCAGGACAATACCTCAGAAAACCAGTCTCTAAAGTTATAAACACCATGTGATCTGTTTAAACCAGTGGGTATAAATAGCAATCTGGCCTGTATGACAACAACATAATGAATATGGATTTCATCTCTTCAGCAACAATAAATATAAATAGTAAACTGACCTGAAACATCAATAAATAACAATCTGCCCTAAACTATGACAACAGCTATACAAACCAGTCTGGCCTGTTCAATGGCAGGAAATATAAATGACCCACAGTCTACGGTCAGGCTGCACCCGGGCTGGTTCCAGCCAGAACCCCAGGCTGCTCCTGACTAAGACACATATACTAGTAACTACTCTGAATAAAAACTACAACACAAACCCTGAGTGA
>NC_079224.1:47349251-47356751 GCF_029633865.1 Lampris incognitus
GGCAGAATGGCAGGATGCTTGGCCTCTTCAGCCATCGCCGATCTGCTCGGACGTCCCCCTACCCTCAACACACCATCTTGTCAGTATGGATCCAGTTTGTAGATAGAACTGTTCCTTCTCACGTGAGTGCTATAGTCTCTGACTATATCTAATCAGTTCCCCTTCAGCTTTTGATAAATCCTCAACAGTGAGCATTCTGTTTCCTAGTTTCTTCTTGCACATGAATAAATATGTGCTGTAGGACAACGGATTTGATTTGTTCTGGATCATTTTCACATTGTTTTATGGTCTGCTCAAACCCTTTTTTCATCTCTCTCAGGTGCTGCATGGTCTCTCTCAGGTATAAAATCCATGCAGTGTCCTTCTTCAATCTATGTCAACTGGAGTAATACTCCACAAGCTGATTTGCTGTGTCTGTGCTTCTTACTGGACTTGTGCATAACACTGCAGCTGATGGCTTCACCTCAGCATCACGTTCCGTCCAATGTTAGACTGTTCAGGTCGTTCTGGACCCTCACTCTCGTTCAACCAGAAACTAGGCCCTTGAAACCAGCTCTTAATCTTCATGAACTTCTCAGTCTTTAACCCTGATCAGCTGGGTTCTCTGAGGTGTTGACAACCTTCCATTGAGAAGGTATGGTAGCTTCCCTGATGAATGACACTCGGTTTGCCACTAACGTTTTAAAACAGAGGGTATCGTTTTCGATGCCCTCCGGTCCACTTGTTTCCATCACCCAGTAACAAGGTGTTGGGGCCCATTCTCTCTTCCACTGTTACAGGGGCAGAGATTCTGGGGTGAGCTTTAGGAGTTGACCGGGGAATCTTTATCCTCACTCTCTCCCCCTCACGAGAGAGAGAAGCACTTGCGCCACGTTTTGAGTCAGCACAGAGCTTCATCTTGTCTTGTTTCTTCTGCATTTTGTCACGTACATCGCCAGGAGGCGGTATCGCAACAGGAAGCAGAGGCAAGATGTCCAATCTGGTACACATCTTCCAGCTGTAGAGCATTTCATGGGGAGAGGTGGAGGTGGTGTTGCGCGGTACACTGGACTCCAGGTCAGTACAGCTCCGCCATGGATGTGACTGCAGAATTGCCGTTTGTACGCAGCTTCTCAGGGAACGATGCCATATCCATCTTCATGGATAGGGCATCCTGTATCACATCCCTCCAGGTTTCTCCATCGTTGCCCACGTGAGCGCTGAAGTCACCCAGGCGGAACCCTATCCAGGACACCAGCCAGAGACTCCAAGAAGGCTGGATACTCCAAACTGCTTTCCGGTGCATAAGCACACACACACACACACACACACACAACACTCACACACACACACACACACACAACACTCACAGCCTCCCCTCCCAGCGATTCGCAGTCATATAGAGGCGACCCTCTCACTTCCCGGGGAGAACGCCAACCCGGTGGCACTCAAGCGGGGACTTGAGTATTCCCACACCCGCCCGGCACCTTGGCCAACTCCGGAAAAGTAAAGAGTCCAGCCCCTCTCCAGGAACTTGGTACCAGAGCCCATGCTATGTGTGGAGGTGAGCCCAACTATATCTAGTTGGTACTGCTCCACCTCAGGTTCCCCCTCTGTCATGACATTCCACGTCCCAAGGACCATCTGCGATGCCGGAATTAGGCACGACCCGGTCCCCGCCTTTGCTTGCCGCCAAGCCTGCATTGCACCCTACCCTAATGCTCATCCCCGTGGGTGGAGGGTCCACGGGGTGGTGGTTCAATGTTGCTTTTTCGGGCTGGGACCGACCGGGCCCCATGGGCCAAGGCCCGGCCACCAGATGCTCGCCGGCGAACTCGCTACCCACGCCTGGCTCCGGTTTCCCTTTCCCGGGCGAGGTGCTGTAGCTCTGCTGTTGTAATTTCATTGGTTTTCTTGGAAATCGTACTTAACCTGGCCCCTCCCCTGGGACCAATCTGCCTCCTCTCCGAGTCCCCTCTGACTTTCGTGGCTCATATCTTCTTTTACTTGTCATTTGCTCCAGCCAGGTTCTTCAGGGAAGTCTGGGATGTAAACATCAGTCACGTGGAGAAGACCGCACGGCGTGCTGCATCCGGGCATCCGCCCACCCAGCCTGTTCACGTGGTCTCCATCGGTTCTGAAGAGGGAGAACCGATCCCAAAACAGACGGAAACTGTCAGTAAAACCTATGTTGTCAGCTCTGCATGCGGAGATGGGCCACGTGTGGAGGCTCGGGATCCTGCTGAAACGTCCTGCTCTACGGACCAGTGTCGGAGCAGGACCAGAAATATAAACAAACTTTCCACAGGTACTTGAACAGCTGAAATGGTCGTTAAAGTTATTTTCAGTCAGGTGAGACTGCTGGAGAGCTGCATGGCTTGTCCCCACATGGACGATCACTCGACTGGTGGAGGACGGCAGTGAGCGCAGCAGCCCCGGGAGCTTGTCGGGAATGTGTCTCCAGGAAAACCGTGTGCGGCTGCGTTGAGTAAACGGCTGTTCCCGATCATGGATTCCCTAACTAGTCACGTGGCTGGAGGGAAAAGGGGGACGAGGAGAGTTGGGCTGTGGGTTCTCATGGCAGGAGTGCACGATCCACACTGTGCTGAAATCACCGACTGGGGATGGGCTGTTCGAGCAAGTGAGGGTGGTGACGAGGCAACGATATCAGCTCCGACAATGGATCTCCCTGCCGGCTCGGGGCAAGGAAGATTCGAGAGCATCTCATCACGGCCTCTTCCAGGTTCTTATAACGGGAAGGTCATGACCCGGGATGCGGGCTGTTGTTTTGGCCTCACATTGGGATGGCGAGCCACCGGAACACTACCGGCCACTAGTGGGGAAGCTTCGGTGTCGGCAGGCGCAGTTTTCGCAGAGAGGTCCAGATCGGGATGCGTCAGAACCGCAGGAACATCAGCTCGGTGGACCGGACTGTCGTCAGACAGGGTCGTGTTACGATCAGGGAGGCTTAAGCGAGGGGGTGAGGTACCCTCCTTCAAGCCTCTCATGCAACCGCAGACCACCACTTCGGCCCAGGACGGCTGGTGGTTGTGTGTCGAGCAGGAGGAAAGCTGCGGACAGGTGGAGGGGTCCCACAGAACTCTGTCCAGGATGGTTGCACTGAGAGGAAATCCATTTGGACTGGCCAGAAGCCACGTCCGTGAAGCCGGTGAAAAGGGAGTCTTTCCTGTGGAGTTCATCAGAAAGCTGTGGAGTACCCTCTTCAAGGTCAGAGAGCTTTCTGTTTGCTTGTTTTGCTTAACTTAGCCGACCGAACACAACGCTCGGTATGCCACCGTATTGTTGATAAGGGTGGGGACACCTGCAGTCACTGTATTTGATAAGGGTGGGGGTACCTGCAGTCACTGTATTGTTGATAAGGGTGGGGTACCTGCAGCCACTGTATTGTTGATAAGGTTGGAGACACCTGCAGTCACTGTATTGTTGATAAGGGTGGGGTACCTGCAGTCACTGTATTGTTGATAAGGGTGGAGACACCTGCAGTCACTGTATTGTTGATAAGGGTGGGGTACCTGCAGTCACTGTATTGTTGATAAGGGTGGGGTACCTGCAGTCACTGTATTGTTGATAAGGGTGCAGACACCTGCAGTCACCGTATTGTTTATAAGGGTGGGGGTACCTGCAGTCACCGTATTGTTTATAAGGGTGGGGGTACCTGCAGTCACTGTGTTGTTTATAAGGGTGGGGGTACCTGCAGCCACCGTATTGTTTATAAGGGTGGGGGTACCTGCAGTCACCGTATTGTTTATAAGGGTGGGGGTACCTGCAGCCACTGTATTGTTGATAAGGGTGGGGGTACCTGCAGCCACTGTATTGTTTATAAGGGTGGGGATACCTGGAGTCAGGTGAGACTACAGAGGTCACTTAGAAGATGGTGACCCGTTTCTCTCAATACACGTCGTGTCCAGATGAACTGCTTCACCTTTCTGAGGTTTCTCACCCGGGTTGCTGAGCACGTGTAACTAGCTGGGTGTTGCTGGTCTCCAGTTTGTGTTCGACGTCTGACGTCAGTCCTGCAGGGCATCCCACCACTCGCTTTACTCACTGGCTTTACTGGTAGGAAACACTTTGGACCACTGTCTTTGTTAGGCTACAAATCCATTTTCAGCAGATAAAAGATAATAAAGATAAATGCAACACTTCCACGTTCTCCTAAATGTGAGTAAGAACTTATTCCGCCTGTCTTTCCATCTGCAGGTTCCAGGTATCAACAAACCGTCCAGTGACCCCAAGACACACGGGGTCTAGAAGCTGACGAGGTTTCTCTCTCTTGGAAGTGCTGCTCAGCAACCAGCAGGGCTTTTCAAGAGCAACTACACACAGGCCACGTCGTAGCTCTGCTGCCATCTAGCGGTTGAGTCTTCAACTTGCTGAAGACTTCGTCCTTAACCCAGTTGTGACGTGACAATGGACAAACACGACACAATTAGTGCAAAGTTCAAGTTTTGTCTTTCTCCACAAAGAAGTGTTCCGTCTTTTATATTCTAGTAAATAAAATAGACTGCGGCCATATTCTGCCTTTGCTTTGTTGTGTCTTTATTGTGTGTGAGCTCGGTGCTCATGTGTGTTTGATGGTGTCCACTGCAGCGTATCCAGATGTGTTGCTGCATGTAAAGCCTGCATCCATCTCTGGCTCATCTCTGTCCGTATGCAGACTCACCTGTTGCTGTCCTGTCTCTGGTTTCTCTTCTCTAGCTCTTCAACTGGAAGAGTGTGCTCAGTGCAGTGCGGATCCCTACCAGCTGGATTAAGGCCAGACCACTATCCCTGGTCTTCCTGAGGGACTTCATAGATTTTAAGAAAGCTCTGAAATGTGTACAAACCAAACCAGCTTTGCATATTTACAACAACATACAGACATGGGTTTCTGAGTAGACCTCTCTCGGTCTTTTGGTCTTTTTATTATTATGTTCCTGGTTTTTTATTGTTTTGGGAAATACTAACAAATGTGTACCAGCTCAGTCTGGTTTGTACTGTTTGCTCATGTGTGATTGTGATGAGCAGGTTTGGTTCTTCTGTTCACATAATAAAGGTGTTAAAAGAAGAAGGCGGCTCCCTGCAGGCGTCCCTCCCTGCTCCGGGGCTCGGACTGACATGGAAACCTGCTGAGCGGTTAGAGCCCAACTGAGGACGATACTGGTTTTTCAGAGGTTCTGGATCACCGGAACCAGGAGAGGTCCATGATCACACAGTCATAACTGTGCACAACAATTATGAGGCGGACCGGCCCAGTAGTCTGTGAGACTAGCAGAGGACACACACACACACACACACACACACACACACACACACACACACACACACACACACACACACACACACACACACACACACACACACACACACACACACACACACACCCTAGGGCGTAGGAGAGAGTTTTATATTGGGGGGACAAAACCCTGTAGGGGGTCCGGGAGCATGGCCCCCCTCAGAAAGTTTTTTAAACGGTGTTAAACTGCCATTTTACACGTTTTCAGCAAAGACAAACATGTTTCATGGCCATATGATAAGGCCTCCCCAGGAAGATTATCATTATTATCATTATTATTATTATTATTATTATCATTATCATTATTATTATTATTATTATTATTATTATTATTATTAATTTCAGCAGCTAAGTGAACCATTTTTAAGCTGTTTGAGACAAAAACGTAAAGCCTAGACATCAGTATAGTATCATTGAGGTACATCATGGTAGTTGGATAGTTACCAAACTACCACAACACAGTACTGTGAAATGAATGTTAAACCGAAGTTCACCCACGTCCACTAGAGGGCAGTGTTCACATTCTAATCTCATCGGCTCCTTGTTGAAGAAAAACACGTGGGACAGGTTGACAAGCCAGCTTCTTACAACTGCTGATGTTTCTGACGTCACTGCCAACACTACAATAACACATCTTCATCTGCACTCCAAATACACAAACTAGCTGTGCCAATGCTTCATGTTTTAAACCTTCTGTTATTGAGACAATTATTTTAGTGACCCCAAGCGGATGGACCGCAGTATTACACCTTGTTCTGCCCAAAGGATCATGGGAGTGGGAGATTGTTATGACCCATGTCGTATTTCCACGTGTCCACATGTTCTCTTCATGTTGGGGTGTGTTTGGGGGTTCGACCCGGACTAAGTAGAAGACCATGTACTGACTGGCTGACTGTAGGACCGTGACTTGGACTAACGTGTTCTGTTGTGACCTCGGGGGGTCCCTGGGCAGGCAAACAAACAACAATCAATACAGAAGTTAAAACATAACAATACATAAGAGAACTACTGGACAGGCAGACAAAGAACAGTCAAGACAAAATAAAAGCAGGACAATACCTCAGAAAACCAGTCTCTAAAGTTATAAAAACCATCTGATCTGTTTAAACCAGTGGGTATAAATAGCAATCTGGTCTATATGACAACAACATAATGAATATGGATTTCATCTCTTCAGCAACAATCAATATAAATAGTAAACTGACCTGAAACATCAATAAATAACAATCTGACCTAAACTATGACAACAGCTATACAAACCAGTCTGGCCTGTTCAGCGGCAGGAAATATAAATGACCCACAGTCTACGGTCAGGCTGCACCCGGGCTGGTTCCAGCCAGACTCCCAGGCTGCTCCTGACTAAGACACATATACTAGTAACTACTCTGAAGAAAAACTACAACAAAGACCCTGAGTGACATGTAAAGTATGTGCAACATATTAAAGCAAGGACACTGACTTGTGATTACACGTGTGTGCTGATTTGAACCAAAGCTTAAGAGGCTTTTCAAACACCACAAAGCTGGCTGACTCTCTGACATGAGGGGGGAGGGAAGTCCACTTCTCACCACTTTTACTGGTAATGCTGACTGACCAAAAGTAGTCTTCCTAAACTGTGGTACCCAAGCTCCCCTTGAAGATGCTCTGGTCCTGACCCGTACAGTTCTGTCACTGTCGGGGGAGGCCAGGCATGCCCTCAGGGGGGGGGGGGGTCCATGAATAATCATGATCATCAGGCATACATCTGAATAAAACACAAAATTATCAAAATTAAGAAAGTTATATTTTTTCAGGATGTAGCAGTGGTGATATTCCCGTGGGGTTTTATCCAATATTTTTAAGATCTGTTTATATCGAGAATATACTGGTGTTGAGGGTGGTCACGTAATACAATGTCATAATTAAAATAACAAAAACACTTTTGTAGCAGCAAAACATTCATGTTCGGTCCAAATCTGAGTGAGATGAAATTCTGCTCTCAACAAAATCAGTAACAGGCCATTGTGTTGTAGAAGTCATCCAGGTTTTATGAGAGATTTAACTGGACTGAGAATAAAACCCCATTAAATCCAACACCGTCTCCCACACAAAGCAGCCATATGAGATGAATGGAGTAAATGAAGGCAGCAGCAGCAGCAGCAGAAGAGCCATGTGGACATGCAGTAAAACAGCTGCTAGTGGGTCTAGTGAAGGACACAGAGGTTGGCTGGCATGTGAGGAGTAGTGAG
>NC_079224.1:47361751-47424251 GCF_029633865.1 Lampris incognitus
CATCTCTATCCTTGATCGCCCTAACTTGCTGCACATCCTTTGCAGCTTGGTCCCTCTGTCTAGCCAATCGGTACAAGTCCTTTTCTCCTTCCTTAGTGTCTAATCTGTCATACAACTCACCATACACCTTTTCCTTTGCCTTTGCCACCTCTCTCTTTGCTTTACGCTGCATCTCCTTGTACTCCTGTCTACGTTCTTCATCTCTCTGACCAACCCACTTCTTCTTTGCCAACCTTTTCCTCTGTATAATTTGCTGTACTTCCTCATTCCACCACCAAGTCTCCTTGTCTTCCTTCCTCTGTCCTGATGACACACCAAGTACCTTCCTAGCTGTCTCCCTCACTATTTCTGCAGTGGTTTTCCAGCCATCTGGCAACTCTTCACTACCACCCAGTGCCTGTCTTAACTCCTGCCTGAACTCCACACAACAGTCTTCCTTCTTCAACTTCCACCATTTGATCTTCGGCTGTGTCTTCACTCGCTTCCTCTTCTTGGTCTCCAAAGTCATCCTACAGACCACCATCCGATGCTGCCTAGCTACGTTCTCCCCTGTCATCACCTTGCAGTCTCCAATCCCTTTTAGATGGCGCCTTCTACATAAGATATAGTCCACCTGTGTGCACTTTCCTCCACTCTTGTACGTCACCCTGTGTTCCTCCCTCTTCTTGAAATATGTATTCACCACAGCCATTTCCATCCTTTTCGCAAAATCCACCACCATCTGTCCTTCCACATTTCTCTTCTTGACTCCATACCTTCCCATCACCTCCTCATCACCTCTGTTCCCTTCACCAACATGTCCATTGAAGTCCGCTCCAATCACCACTCTCTCCTCCTTGGGTACCCTCTCCACCATGTCGTCCAACTCATTCCAGAATTCTTCTTTTTCATCCATCTCACACCCAACTTGCGGGGCATATGCGCTGATAACATTCAGCAATAAACCTTCAATTTCCAGCTTCATACTCATCACTCTGTCTGACACTCTCTTCACCTCCAGCACGCTCTTGACATACTCTTCCTTCAGAATTACCCCTACCCCTTTACTCCTCCCATTCACACCATGGTAGAAGAGTTTGAAGCCACCTCCGATACTCCTGGCCTTCCTCCCCTTCCACCTGGTCTCTTGCACACACAGTATGCCTACCTTTCTTCTTTCCATCATGTCAGCCAGCTCTCTCCCTTTACCAGTCATAGTGCCAACATTCAAAGTTCCAACTCTCACCTCCACATGCCTACCCTTCCTCCTCTCTAGCTGCCTCTGGACATGCTTTCCCCCTCTCCTTCTCCTTCGACCAACAGTAGCATAGTTTCCACCGACACCCTACTGGTTAACAGTACCGGTGGCAGTCGTTGGTAACCCGGGCCTCGACCGATCCGGTATGTAAGTCTTATTTATGATCCGCATATTTGATTTGGCAAAGATTTTATGCCGGATGCCCTTCCTGACGCAACCCTCCCCATTTGTCCGGGCTTGGGACCGGCACTAAGGATGCACTGGCTTGTGCATCCTCAGCGGCTGGGTGGGTAAAACATCAACTACTAACTTCTGCTATTTTCATTAAAGTCTTTGCATTGTATTAATTTACATTAAATTACATTAAAGTCTGCCATTTTCTGTTCCCCTGCCTTTGCACGCCTTCGTCTCCTGCAGGCGTTACACTCTGAGATCACAGGTCTTGCTGCAGCATTGGCTCTGGGTATCCCATACCTCTGTAAGACATGATCTCTGCCGCCATGTCCTGTCTCCTCATGAGTGTGTTGGAGAATAAGGTGGGTTATTCTGTGTTTTTTAGGCAGAATGGCAGGATGCTTGGCCTCTTCAGGCATCGCCGAGCTGCTCGGACGTCCCCCTACCCTCAACACACCATCTTGTCAGTATGGATCCAGTTTGTAGATAGAACTGTTCCTTCTCACATGAGTGCTATAGTCTCTGGCTATATCTAATCAGTTCCCCTTCAGCTTTTGATAAATCCTCAACAGTGAGCATTCTGTTTCCTAGTTTCTTCTTGCACATGAATAAATGTGTGCTGTAGGACAACGGATTTGATTTGTTCTGGATCATTTTCACATTGTTTTATGGTCTGCTCAAACCCTTTTTTCATCTCTCTCAGGTGCTGCATGGTCTCTCTCAGGTATAAAATCCATGCAGTGTCCTTCTTCAATCTATGCCAACTGGAGTAATACTCTACAAGCTGATTTGCTGTGTCTGTGCTCCTTACTGGACTTGTGCATAACACTGCAGCTGATGGCTTCACCTCAGCATCACGTTCCGTCCAATGTTAGACTGTTCCGGTCGTTCTGGACCCTCACTCTCGTTCAACCAGAAACTAGGCCCTTGAAACCAGCTCTTAATCTTCATGAACTTCTCAGTCTTTAACCCTGATCAGCTGGGTTCTCTGAGGTGTTGACAACCTTCCATTGAGAAGGTATGGTAGCTTCCCTGATGAATGACACTTGGTTTGCCAGTAACGTTTTAAAAGAGAGGGTATCGTTTTCGATGCCCTCCGGTCCACTTGTTTCCATCACCCGGTAAGAAGGTGTTGGGGCCCATTCTCTTTTCCACTGTTACAGGGGCAGAGAATCTGGGGTGAGCTTTAGGAGTTGACCGGGGAATCTTTATCCTCACTCTCTCCCCCTCACGAGAGAGAGAAGCACTTGCGCCACGTTTTGAGTCAGCACAGAGCTTCATCTTGTCCAGGACACCAGCCAGAGACTCCAAGAAGGCTGGATACTCCAAACTGCTATCCGGTGCATAAGCACACACACACACACACAACACTCACAGCCTCCCCTCCCAGCGACTCGCAGTCATATAGAGGCGACCCTCTCACTTCCCGGGGAGAACGCCAACCCGGTGGCACTCAAGCGGGGACTTGAGTATTCCCACACCCGCCCGGCACCTTGGCCAACTCCGGAAAAGTAAAGAGTCCAGCCCCTCTCCAGGAACTTGGTACCAGAGCCCATGCTATGTGTGGAGGTGAGCCCAACTATATCTAGTTGGTACTGCTCCACCTCAGGTTCCCTCTCTGTCATGACATTCCACGTCCCAAAGACCATCTGCGATGCCGGAATTAGGCACGACCCGGTCCCCGCCTTTGCTTGCTGCCAAGCCTGCATTGCACCCTACCCTAATGCTCATCCCCGTGGGTGGTGGGTCCACGGGGTGGTGGTTCAATGTTGCTTTTTCGGGCTGGGACCGACCGGGCCCCATGGGCCAAGGCCCGGCCACCAGATGCTCGCCGGCGAACTCGCTACCCACGTCTGGCTCCGGTTTCCCTTTTCCGGGCGAGGTGCTGTAGCTCTGCTGTTGTAATTTCATTGGTTTTCTTGGAAAACCAATGAAACCAATCTGCCTCCTCTCCGAGTCCCCTCTGACTTGGTTTCGTGGCTCATATCTTCTTTTACTTGTCATTTGCTCCAGCCAGGTTCTTCAGGGAAGTCTGGGATGTAAACATCAGTCACGTGGAGAAGACCGCACGGCGTGCTGCATCCGGGCATCCGCCCACCCAGCCTGTTCACGTGGTCTCCATCGGTTCTGAAGAGGGAGAACAGATCCCAAGACAAACGGAAACTGTCAGTAAAACCTACACTACCATTCAAAAGTTTGGGATCACCCAAACAATTTTGTGTTTTCCATGAAAAGTCACACTTATTCACCACCATATGTTGTGAAATGAATAGAAAATAGAGTCAAGACATTGACAAGGTTAGAAATAATGATTTGTATTTGAAATAAGATTTTTTTTACATCAAACTTTGCTTTCGTCAAAGAATCCTCCATTTGCAGCAATTACAGCATTGCAGACCTTTGGCATTCTAGCTGTTAATTTGTTGAGGTAATCTGGAGAAATTGCACCCCACGCTTCTGGAAGCAGCTCCCACAAGTTGGATTGGTTGGATGGGCACTTCTTGCGTACCATACGGTCAAGCTGCTCCCACAACAGCTCAATGGGGTTCAGATCTGGTGACTGCGCTGGCCACTCCATTACCGATAGAATACCAGCTGCCTGCTTCTGCTCTAAATAGTTCTTGCACAATTTGGAGGTGTGTTTAGGGTCATTGTCCTGTTGTAGGATGAAATTGGCTCCAATCAAGCGCTGTCCACTGGGTATGGCATGGCGTTGCAAAATGGAGTGATAGCCTTCCTTATTCAGAATCCCTTTTACCCTGTACAAATCTCCCACCTTACCAGCACCAAAGCAACCCCAGACCATCACATTACCTCCACCATGCTTAACAGATGGCGTCAGGCATTCTTCCAGCATCTTTTCATTTGTTCTGCGTCTCACAAACGTTCTTCTTTGTGATCCAAACACCTCAAACTTGGATTCATCCGTCCACAACACTTTTTTCCAGTCTTCCTCTGTCCAATGTCTGTGTTCTTTTGCCCATCTTAATCTTTTTCTTTTATTGGTCAGTCTCAGATATGGCTTTTTCTTTGCCACTCTGCCCTGAAGCCCAGAATCCCGCAGCCGCCTCTTCACTGTAGATGTTGACACTGGTGTTTTGCGGGTACTATTTAATGAAGATGCCAGTTGGAGACCTGTGAGGCGTCTGTTTCTCAAACTAGAGACTCTAATGTACTTATCTTCTTGCTCAGTTGTGCAACGCGGCCTCCCACTTCTTTTTCTACTCTGGTTAGAGCCTGTTTGTGCTGTCCTCTGAAGGGAGTAGTACACACCGGTGTAGGAAATCTTCAATTTCTTAGCAATTTCTCGCATGGAATAGCCTTCATTTCTAAGAACAAGAATAGACTGTCGAGTTTCAGATGAAAGTTCTCTTTTTCTGGCCATTTTGAGCGTTTAATTGACCCCACAAATGTGATGCTCCAGAAACTCAATCTGCTCAAAGGAAAGTCAGTTTTGTAGCTTCTGTAACGAGCTAAACTGTTTTCAGATGTGTGAACATGATTGCACAAGGGTTTTCTAATCATCAATTAGCCTTCTGAGCCAATGAGCAAACACATTGTACCATTAGAACACTGGAGTGATAGTTGCTTGAAATGGGCCTCTATACACCTATGTAGATATTGCACCAAAAACCAGACATTTGCAGCTAGAATAGTCATTTACCACATTAGCAATGTATAGAGTGTATTTCTTTAAAGTTAAGACTAGTTTAAAGTTATCTTCATTGAAAGGTACAGTGCTTTTCCTTCAAAAATATGGACATTTCAATGTGATCCCAAACTTTTGAACGGTAGTGTATGTTGTCAGCTCTGCATGCGGAGATGGGCCACGTGTGGAGGCTCGGGATCCTGCTGAAACGTCCTGCTCTACGGACCAGTGTCGGAGCAGGACCAGAAATATAAACAAACTTTCCACAGGTACTTGAACAGCTGAAATGGTCGTTAAAAGTTATTTTTAGTCAGGTGAGACTGCCGGTGAGCTGCATGGCTGGTCCCCACATGGACGATCACTCGACTGGTGGAGGACGGCAGTGAGCGCAGCAGCCCCGGGAGCTCGTCGGGAATTTGGCTCCAGGAAAACCGTGTGCGGCTGCGTCGAGTAAACGGCTGTTCCCGATCATGGATTCCCTAACTAGTCACGTGGCTGGAGGGAAAAGGGGGACGAGGAGAGATGGGCTGTGGGTTCTCATGGCAGGAGTGCACGATCCACACTGTGCTGAAATCACCGACTGGGGATGGGCTGTTCGAGCAAGTGAGGGTGGTGACGAGGCAACGATATCAGTTCCGACAATGGATCTCCCTGCCGGCTCGGGGCAAGGAAGATTCGAGAGCATCTCATCACGGCCTCTTCCAGGTTCTTATAACGGGAAGAGAAGGTCATGACCCGGGATGCTGGCTGTTGTTTTGGCCTCACATTGGGATGGCGAGCCACCGGAACACTACCGGCCACTAGTGGGGAAGCTTCGGTGTCGGCAGGCGCAGTTTTCGCAGAGAGGTCCAGATCGGGATGCGTCAGAACCGCAGGAACATCAGCTCGGTGGACCGGAGTGTCGTCAGACAGGGTCGTGTTACGATTACGGAGGCTTAAGCAAGGGGGTGAGGTACCCTCCTTCGAGCCTCTCATGCAACCGCAGACCACCACTTCGGCCCAGGACAGCTGGTGGTTGTGGGTCGAGCAGGAGGAAAGCTGCGGACAGGTGGAGGGGTCCCACAGAACTCTGTCCAGGATGGTTGCACTGAGAGGAAATCCATTTGGACTGGCCAGAAGCCACGTCCGTGAAGCCGGTGAAAAGGGAGTCTTTCCTGTGGAGTTCATCAGAAAGCTGTGGAGTACCCTCTTCAAGGGTCACCGCAACCAGGAGAGGTCCATGATCACACAGTCATAACTGTGCACAACAATTATGAGGCGGACCGGCCCAGTAGTCTGTGAGACTAGCAGAGGACACACACACACACACACACACACACACACACACACACACGCACGCACACACACACACACACACACACACACACACACACACACACACACACACACCCTAGGGCGTAGGAGAGAGTTTTATATTGGGGGGACAAAACCCAGTAGGGGGTCCGGGAGCATGGCCCCCCTCGGAAAGTTTTTTTAATGGTGTTAAACTGCCATTTTACACGTTTTCAGCAAAGACAAACATGTTTCATGGTCATATGATAAGGCCTCCCCAGGAAGATTATCATTATTATTATCATTATTATCATTATTATTATTATCATTACTATCATTATTATTATTATTATTATTAATTTCAGCAGCTAAGTGAACCATTTTTAAGCTGTTTGAGACAAAAACGTAAAGCCTAGACATCAGTATAGTATCATTGAGGTACATCATGGTAGTTGGATAGTTACCAAACTACCACAACACAGTACTGTGAAATGAATGTTAAACCGAAGTTAACCCAAGTCCACTAGAGGGCAGTGTTCACATTCTAATCTCATCGGCTCCTTGTTGAAGAAAAACACGTGGGACAGGTTGACAAGCCAGCTTCCTACAACTGCTGATGTTTCTGACGTCACTGCCAACACTACAATAACACATCTTCATCTGCACTCCAACTACACAAACTAGCTGTGCCAATGCTTCATGTTTTAAACCTTCTGTTATTGAGACAATTATTGTAGTGACCCCAAGCGGATGGACCGCAGTATTACACCTTGTTCTGCCCAAAGGATCATGGGAGTGGCATTGGGGTACCTGGCATTGTTATGATCCATGTCGTATTTCCACGTGTCCACATGTTCTCTTCATGTTGGGGTGTGTTTGGGGGTTCGACCCGGACTAAGTAGAAGACCATGTACTGACTGGCTGACTGTAGGACCGGAACTTGGACTAACGTGTTCTGTTGTGACTTCGGGGGGTCCCTGGGCAGGCAAACAAACAACAATCAATACAGAAGTTAAAACATAACAACACATAAGAGAACTATTGGACAGGCAGACAAAGAACAATCAAGACAAAATAAAAGCAGGACAATACCTCAGAAAACCAGTCTCTAAAGTTATAAATACCATCTGATCTGTTTAAACCAGTGGGTATAAATAGCAATCTGGCCTATATGACAACAACATAATGAATATGGATTTCATCTCTTCAGCAACAATAAATATAAATAGTAAACTGACCTGAAACATCAATAAATAACAATCTGCCCTAAACTATGACAACAGCTATACAAACCAGTCTGGCCTGTTCAGTGGCAGGAAATATAAATGACCCACAGTCTACGGTCAGGCTGCACCCGGGCTGGTTCCAGCCAGAACCCCAGGCTGGTCCTGACTAAGACACATATACTAGTAACTACTCTGAAGAAAAACTACAACAAAGACCCTGAGTGACATGTAAAGTATGTGCAACATATTAAAGCAAGGACACTGACTTGTGATTACACGTGTGTGCTGATTTGAACCAAAGCTTAAGAGGCTTTTCAAACACCACAAAGCTGGCTGACTCTCTGACATGAGGGGGGAGGGAAGTCCACTTCCCACCACTTTTACTGGAAATGCTGACTGACCAAAAGTAGTCTTCCTAAACTGTGGTACCCAAGCTCCCCTTGAAGATGCTCTGGTCCTGACCCGTACAGTTCTGTCACTGTCGGGGGAGGCCAGGCATGCTCTCAGAGGGGGGGGGGGGTCCATGAATAATCGTGAACATCAGGCATACATCTGAATACAACAAAAAATTATCAAAATTAAGAAAGTTATATTTTTTCAGGATGTGGCAGTGGTGATATTCCCGTGGGGTTTTATCCAATATTTTTAAGATCTGTTTATATCGAGAATATACTGGTGTTGAGGGTGGTCACTTAATACAATGTCATAATTAAAATAACAAAAACACTTTTGTAGCAACAAAACATTCATGTTCGGTCCAAATCTGAGTGAGATGAAATTCTGCTCTCAACAAAATCAGTAACAGGCCACTGTGTTGTAGAAGAGAGAGAGCGCAGCAGCCCCGGGAGCTTGTCGGGAATGTGGCTCCAGGAAAACCGTGTGCGGCTGCGTTGAGTAAACGGCTGTTCCCGATCATGGATTCCCTAACTAGTCACGTGGCTGGAGGGAAAAGGGGGACGAGGAGAGATGGGCTGTGGGTTCTCATGGCAGGAGTGCACGATCCACACTGTGCTGAAATCACCGACTGGGGATGGGCTGTTCGAGCAAGTGAGGGTGGTGACGAGGCAACGACATCTACTACCGGCCACTAGTGGGGAAGCTTCGGTGTCGGCAGGCGCAGTTTTCGCAGAGAGGTCCAGATCGGGATGCGTCAGAACCGCAGGAACATCAGCTCGGTGGACCGGAGTGTCGTCATACAGGGTCGTGTTACGATTAGGGAGGCTTAAGCGAGGGGGTGAGGTACCCTCCTTCGAGCCTCTCATGCAACCGCAGACCACCACTTCGGCCCAGGACGGCTGGTGGTTGTGGGTCGAGCAGGAGGAAAGCTGCGGACAGGTGGAGGGGTCCCACAGAACTCTGTCCAGGATGGTTGCACTGAGAGGAAATCCATTTGGACTGGCCAGAAGCCACGCCCGTGATGCCGGTGAAAATGGAGTCTTTCCTGTGGAGTTCATCAGAAAGCTGTGGAGTACCCTCTTCAAGGTCAGAGAGCTTTCTGTTTGCTTGTTTTGCTTAGCTTAGCCGACCGAACACAACGCTCGGTATGTCACTGTATTGTTGATAAGGGTGGAGACACCTGCAGCAACCGTATTGTTGATAAGGGTGGAGGTACCTGGAGTCACTGTATTGTTGATAAGGGTGGGGTACCTGCAGCCACTGTATTGTTGATAAGGGTGGGGGTACCTGGAGCCACTGTATTGTTGATAAGGGTGGAGACACCTGCAGTCACCGTATTGTTGATAAGGGTGGGGGTACCTGCAGTCACTGTATTCTTGATAAGGGTGGGGGTACCTGCAGTCACCGTATTGTTTATAAGGGTGGGGGTACCTGCAGTCACCGTATTGTTTATATGGGTGGGGGTACCTGCAGTCACTGTATAGTTGATAAGGGTGGGGGTACCTGCAGTCAGGTGAGACTACAGAGGTCACTTAGAAGATGGTGACCCGTTTCTCTCAATACACGTCGTGTCCAGATGAACTGCTTCACCTTTCTGAGGTTTCTCACCCGGGTTGCTGAGCACGTGTAACTAGCTGGGTGTAGCTGGTCTCCAGTTTGTGTTCGACGTCTGACGTCAGTCCTGCAGGGCATCCCACCACGCGCTTTACTCACTGGCTTTACTGGTAGGAAACACTTTGGACCACTGTCTTTGTTAGGCTACAAATCCATTTTCAGCAGATAAAAAGATAATAAAGATAAATGCAACACTTCCACGTTCTCCTAAATGTGAGTAAGAACTTATTCCGCCTGTCTTTCCATCTGCAGGTTCCAGGTATCAACAAACCGTCCAGTGACCCCAAGACACACGGGGTCTAGAAGCTGACGAGGTTTCTCTCTCTTGGAAGTGCTGCTCAGCAACCAGCAGGGCTTTTAAAGAGCAACTACACACAGGCCACGTCGTAGCTCTGCTGCCATCTAGCGGTTGAGTCTTCAACTTGCTGAAGACTTCGTCCTTAAGAAAGCTCTGAAATGTGTACAAACCAAACCAGCTTTGCATATTTACAACAACATACAGACATGGGTTTCTGAGTAGACCTCTCTCGGTCTTTTGGTCTTTTTATTATTATGTTCCTGGTTTTTTATTGTTTTGGGAAATACTAACAAATGTGTACCAGCTCAGTCTGGTTTGTACTGTTTGCTCATGTGTGATTGTGATGAGCAGGTTTGGTTCTTCTGTTCACATAATAAAGGTGTTAAAAGAAGAAGGCGGCTCCCTGCAGGCGTCCCTCCCTGCTCCGGGGCTCGGACTGACATGGAAACCTGCTGAGTGGTTAGAGCCCAACTGAGGACGATACTGGTTTTTCAAAGGTTCTGGATCACCGGAACCAGGAGAGGTCCATGATCACACAGTCATAACTGTGCACAACAATTATGAGGCGGACCGGCCCAGTAGTCTGTGAGACTAGCAGAGGACACACACACACACACACACACACACACACACACACACACACACACACACACACACACACACACACACACACACACACACACACACACCCTAGGGCGTAGGAGAGAGTTTTATATTGGGGGGACAAAACCCTGTAGGGGGTCCGGGAGCATGGCCCCCCCCCCGAAAGTTTTTTAAACGGTGTTAAACTGCCATTTTACACGTTTTCAGCAAAGACAAACATGTTTCATGGCCATATGATAAGGCCTCCCCAGGAAGATTATCATTATTATTATTATTACTATCATTATTATTAATTTCAGCAGCTAAATGAACTATTTTTAAGCTATTTGAGACTAAAATGTAAAGCCTAGACATCAGTATAGTATCACTGAGGTACATCATGGTAGTTGGATAGTCACCAAACTACCACAACACAGTACTGTGACATGAATGTACTTGCTATATAAATACAGAAGACATTGTATTCACAATAAGGCTAATGTATCCCCTTCCGTAATAACGACTATCACAACGTCTCTGCTAGCTAAAGTAGCTAAAGTTAGCCTTCCTGCTCACTGACTAGCATTGACAGCAGTTAGCAAAAATACACTTCCTTAATTGAACACACGTGTTTCAACCTCAGCTTTCATCGTAACGACACGTTTACCGGGGGACAATGGGTAAGTACACTTTGTGAGGGAATTTAGAAACCTGTGAGTGATGATGAGCACCACTGTCACGTCACCGCGGTCACGTGTCAGCGGGCCAGCGCCAGTACCAAAGCCATGGGGGGGAGGGGGGACTTGTTGTTGTTGTTGTCATGCTTAGTACTTTTACATGTTGTGGGATGGGAATGACATGAATGCTGACACATACAGGGAGCACATGTCCAACATCTAGTAGTGGATGTTCTTGTTTATTGGGGGGGGGGCTTTTTCATGTCCCCCCCACACACACATACACAATGAGGGTGACTTGTCCCCTATGCACCCCCCCCCCACTGGTTCCTTTGCCCTTGCACACACATGCAACCAGACGCATAACCCCCTCCACCCGGGAATCTATGGACCACATGGAGAGGATTTGTTCATACTGTCTGTTTTAATGTTCACACTGAGTTCAGTAGAAAGACCCTCATGGGTTCTGCTCTAAATATATGGTAACGTGCACGGATGACTAGACTCGCTAGCCCTTGGCTAACGGCTCGGACCCTTTAAAGTCAAAGTCAAAGTGTCTTTATTGTCCTTTACAGGGAAATTAGTTTGCAGCCAGTATAATAAAACTCTCACACACAAACAAAACATAGAAACACCAAGGCAGAAGTGACAACAGGACATGGTGGGCAAGGAAACCCGCAAGAGGTCAAATATGCAGACCAAGGAAACAAGCGATCTGCAGACAACAGATGAACACTATCTACCCTTTAACAACCGGATGGCAGTGGGGACAAAGGAAGTCTTGTATCTCTTAGTCCTAATACAGGGCATCCTCAACCCACGACCTGAGGGTAACAGCTCAGACTCTGGCCGAAGGGGGCGGCCTTGGCACTCCAGAAGGGAAGAAGCCCTTCTGGACACCTTCCTATTACAAAGGTCAGTGAGCTGGGCTTGACTTCCCCCCGAAATCTTGCTAGCCGTTAGTCGGCTGGTTAACGTAGTCGCCTGTGGTGCGGGAGGTCTGGGTTCGTGTCCCGGCTGCGGCGGTTCCTGGCTGCCCCCCTGAATTTGCTACACTGGTGTCCGAAGTAGGATGGTGAGGCCGTGAGGCCACCTGGAGCGTGTGTGCCCAGAAGTGTGAGGGAGCTGGTAAGCTGAAGCACAGCAAACAGTCCCTGCTTGCATCAGAAGAACAACTGTAGTCCCTGTGCCTAGCAAGTCGGCGATAATACGCTTACATGAGTACTGACATTGTCCTCACTTCCACTATAGTGAAGTGTTTTGGACAACTGCTCCTTCAGCACACTGAATACTGCATCCTGAACAGTTCGGGCCCTCCCAAGTTTGCATATTGTGCAAATGGAGGATGCTAGGTCCACCGTCCTCCACCTAGCGCTCACCCATCTAAAAAACAAGAACACATACGTGAGATTCATTTTAATAGATTTTAGCTCTGCATTTAACACAGTCTGTCCCGTGACATTAGTCTCCAACCTCCCCACACTAGGCCTCAATACTCCCCTTCGTAACTGGATCCTGGACTTTGCCACCGGTCGGTCTCAGGCAGTGAGAGGTGGTGACTACACTTCCTCCACACCCACGGTGAATACAGGCGCTCGCCCAGGGCTGTGAGCTCAGCCCTGTTCTGCACACTTTATACACCCAACTGTGCCCCCTCTCATGCAGGGAACTCGATCATTACATCTGACAGAGAGGAGGTTGAAAATCTAACAGCACCGTGTACTGACAACAACCGGACCTTCAACGTCAGCAAGACTAAACAGCTGAGGATTGATTTCAGGGGCCAAGAGAAGAACACAGCCCTCTGCACACCGATAGAGCAGAGTGGCTGGACAAGTGGCCAACCTCACACTTCTTGGCGTCAACACCTCAGGTGATCTTACATGGGCCACCCACACATCTGCTCTTGTAAAGAGAGCCCGGAAGTTCCTGCACCTTTCAAGGAAACTAAGGAAAGCTGAATTCCCACTTCATATCCTCCTACAAATCTACAGAGCAACAACGCAAAGCATCCTGGCCAGCGGCGTTACAGTCTGGCGTGGCTACAGCGCAGTTAGGGACTGCAAGGCTAAGCAGCTCCGTTTCTAAGACCACCTGAATGCATTACTGGCACTCTGCCCCAGGACGTCAGTGGCATCGGTGACAGGAGGGATCTGCAGAGGGCACAGGAAATGGGAAAGGACACACTCGCTTAAGACACGCACTCTTTGCCCTTCTGCCATCTGGCAAACGTCACGGGAACATGTGCTGCCGCACAAAACGACTTGCACGTAGCTTCTTCCCTTAGGCCGAGGGGCTTTTAAACTCCCCCTTTAATAGACATTCTTTTGAGCTGGGCTCTGAATATATTCTTACAGACATGTGCACCTGCACTTACAACTTCCGTTCATATTTTCCTATTTCACGTTTTGTTTGTGGAGGCGCAGTGGTTAGCGCGGTCGCCTCACAGCGAGACGGTCCTGGGTTCGAGCCCGGGGTTGGCCAACCTTGGGGGTGGTCCTCTGTGTGGAGTTTGCATGTTGTCTGTGTGGGTTTCCTCCCACAGTCCAAAGACATGCGGGTCAGGTGTATCAGCAGTACTCGATTGTTCCTGGGTGTGAATGTGTGCGTCGGCCCTGTTATGGACTGGAGGCCTGTGCAGGGTGTCCCCCCCCCCCCGCTGCCCCCCCCCGCTGCCCCACGGCTACTGGGATAGGCTCCAGTATCCCCGCGACCCTGAGTCAAGACAAGTGGTTTGGATAAGGGATGGATGAATGAGTATTTTGTTTGTGTGTCTGTTACGCTGCTTGTTTTTGTGCGTCAAGAGTCTGCTGCCTCGTTTCGTTGTGTCGTGTTTGTATGGCGACAATTAGGTTGACCTACACCTCGACGCCAGCGGACTAATGCTTTTCCTCTTTATCTTCCTTGTTTATTGCACCGACAGTACACATCGCCAACTTACAGTGGTGCCCTGGAAAACTCTAATACCCACAAGTCTTTGCAACCATTCCGTTTGATTGTAAAAGGTCAAACCTTCCATGTGTGTGTCTCTATCCGGAAACATTTGCATGCTTTTCTCTCCTCGCCTCTTTAAGAGGGTCTTGGTTTCTGCAGTTTGAAAGAAAGTGTGACGTTTCTTTTGTGTATTAAATTGTGTCAGGACGTTTCTGTGTTGCAGTTCCTTAAAGAAGCCAGACGGGGGCAGTGTTGTCACGTCGTGAAGTCATTTTCTGCTCCCCCCCTGAGCGCGTGACATGAACAGGAAGTGTTGCGTGCAGCAGTGGAACCTGCATTACAGTCCCGCGCGCTTTACGGTGGGGTTACTCGTTGTAATTACAGCGGTAATTGCAATTAGGGATTTAAACTCCACATGAAACCTTCATTTGGAAAACACATCTGACTTCTTCTGACCGAACTATTCCACCCAACAATACAAATGAACACTGAGGGGAACGTTTAACAACCCGTCTCCTGAAACTGAGATGGCTGATTAATGACAGGCATGAACACATATCAGTAATGAGCTCTGTTCATTCTCAGAGAAAGGTGCATACCCATCATTTAGTACCACAAGAGCTACACAGGGCCCCCTGCTGGTTTATATGTGAATATCACCGAGACCTGCATCTGCCAAGTGTCTGTCTTTCCTAACACAAAGTGTCTGTCTGTCTGTCTGTCTGTCTGTCTGTCTGTCTGTCTGCCTGCCTGTCTGTCTGCCTGTCTGTCTGTCTGTCTGTCTGTCTGTCTGTCTGTCTGTCTGTCTGCCTGTCTGTCTGCCTGTCTGTCTGTCGTCTTTCCTAACAGAAAGTGTCTGTCTGTCTGTCTGTCTGCCTGCCTTTCTGTCTGTCTGTCTGTCTGTCTGTCTGTCTGTCTGTCTGTCTGTCTGTCTGTCTGTCTGCCTGTCTGTCTGTCTGTCTTTCCTAACAGAAAGTGTCTGTCTGTCTGTCTGCCTGTCTGTCTGCCTGTCTGTCTGTCTGTCTTTCCTAACACAAAGTGTCTGTCTGTCTGTCTGTCTGTCTGTCTGTCTGTCTGTCTGTCTGTCTGCCTGCCTGCCTGTCTGTCTGTCTGTCTGTCTGTCTGTCTGTCTGTCTGCCTGCCTGCCTGTCTGTCTGTCTGTCTGTCTGTCTGCCTGCCTGCCTGTCTGTCTGTCTGTCTGTCTGTCTGTCTGTCTGTCTGTCTGTCGTGCTGTGTTCTGCAGGGCAGCACCGTGGCCCTGTGGGCAGCGCTGTCGCCTCACATCAAGAAGGTCCTGGGTTCGAACCCCAGGGGGTCCCAGGTCCTCTCTGTGTGGAGTTTGCATGTTCTCCCCGTGTCTGCGCGGATGTGCTCCGGTTTCCTCCCACAGTCCAAAGACATGCACGTTAGGGTTAATACTCTTGCCTGGGCCCCTGAGCAAGGCAATAGAAAGAAGTGGAGTTGGTCCCCGGGCGCTGCAGGGTGGCTGCCCACTGCTGTATAGAATAGGATGGGCTAAAATGCAGAGACTGAATTTCCCCAAGGGGATCAAGTCAAGTCCATTTTATTTGTATAACCCATTATCACAAATTACAAGTTTGCCTCAGGGGGCTTTATAGCAACACAACATCCTAATTATTAATAAAATTAATAATTAGTATATCGTTGTTACAAGAGCCATGTGTACTGTTCACAGAGGGTTGGGGAATAGTTGCGACCACAGCATTGTAAGATGGTGACAGATGTATTCTTGGCCCACCCCCACCCCCACCCCCAGTTCAGGGATGGTCATTCCCTCTTCTCATAGATGGCCTCTTTGACCACACTTAAAGCCAGAAGATGCCCAAACAATTCATCAGCCGATCGACGAGAGGAGGACAACAGCTGTCTAAGTGTAAACTACATCTACAGGCCAGTAGCCACTCTTTT
This sequence comes from Lampris incognitus, assembly GCF_029633865.1. Lineage (NCBI taxonomy): Eukaryota > Metazoa > Chordata > Actinopteri > Lampriformes > Lampridae > Lampris > Lampris incognitus. The sequence goes on from NC_079224.1 coordinate 47,377,740, forward strand.
AGGGATGAGCATGTGACCATCCTTGATAGGGAGGAACGCTGGTTTGAACGCGGAGTCAAAGAGGCCATCTGTGTGAAGAGGGAACGACCATCCCTGAATCGAGGGGGGGGGGGCTAAGAGTACATCTGTCACCATCTTACAATGCTGTGATTGCAGCCATTCCTCAGTCCTCTGTGAACAGTACACATGACCACTGTAACTCTAGTTAATGGTCAGGGTCATTTGCATATGAAACTGATTGTTGGTTTCAATCGTTATACCACCGTATTGTTTATAAGAGTGGTGATACCTGCAGAGGGCGGCACGGTGGCGCAGTGGTTAGCGTGGTCACCTCACAGTAAGAAGGTCCTGGGTTCGAGCCCTGGGCTAGTCCAACCTTGGGTGGCCGTCCTGTGTAGAGTTTGCATGTTGTCTCCGTGGGTTTCCTCCAGGGGCTCGGGTTTCCTCCCACAGTCCAAAGACATGTAGGTCAGGGGAATCAGCCGTACTGAATTGTCCCTAGGTATGAATGTGTGTGTGGGTGAGTGTGGCCCTGTGTGATAGTCTGGCGGCCTGTCCAGGGTGTCTCCCCGCCTGCCACCCAATGACTGCTGGGATAGGCTCCAGCATCCTCGCGACCCTGAGAGCAGAATAAGCGGTTCGGAAAATAGATGGATGGATACCTGCAGTCAGTTTAGACTGAAGAGATGAGTGATGAAAATTATCTGTCAATAAACGTTGTTATTATTATTATTATTATCATCATCATTATTATTATTGTTGTTGTTGTTATTGTTATTTTACTATTATTATCTTCTTATTTAAACATTGCTTTATGTTCCCACAATCATACATAAGAAGTCCATGGTAATGATGATTATTCAGTGGTTTTTGTATTGAGCTGATTTGAGTAACGGTGTGTTGGTTGTGTTCTTTCTTATCTGTAATAAAATGAATATAAAACAGAATAAGTCATCATGAATATTAAAAGTTTTCAACCGTTCTTAGGTTACGTCTCTCCAGACTTTTTAACCTATTCTTTTGTCATATGCTAATCTCAATTTTTATGCTGATGACACTGTGATTTATTATTGTGCCTTAACCCTTGCTTCTGCCTATGTGAATTTATAATCTTACTTTAATACTGTGCAATAAACTTTATGCTTGCTGAAAATTGCCCTTAATGCAAGCAAAAAAAGTTGATGGTTCTCTCCAAGGCAAACAAAAGGCCTTTATCTTATCCAAAATTATCCCCCTTCAGGGTCACGAGATTGAAAAAGCTGATACTTTTAAATACCTTGGAATTTTAATTGATGAGTCTTTACCCTTTAAGAAACATATTAAGCAACTAAACAAGTAATTGACACTTGGATTTTATTTTAGGATGAAGGCTTGTTGTTCCTTCGAGGCCAGGAGAAGGCTTGTTCCTGCAACCTTGATGCCTGTCTTAGCTTATGACAACCTCTTGTATTCTGCTGCATCTGCTAAATGTCTTCAGGCCACTGACCCGGTCTACCATGGTGCACTGAGGTTCACCTCGTCACTGCACGCTTCATTCCAGGGGGAGCTGGCCTGCACTACACATGTGTAGGCTTAGCCACTGCTCTCTCTTCATATATAAGGCCATTCTTGGCCTTTTGCCTACTTGTGTAGTTGTGTGTGTAGGAGCAATGCTGCAGGACGTCCCCGTGCTGCCATATTGTCCTACTGTCCATTCATAATGTGCACACTGGAATGGGAATGAAGGCTTTCAACTGTTTTGACTGTTTTTCCTGGAATTGTCTCCAAAGGAGCTAAAATGGGTCAACCTGGTGTCCCTGAATGACTTCAAGTTAATCAAGTTGAAAAACCGAGAGGCAGAGTTTCTGTCCTGCCTTGGTTTTAACACTGTAAATGCATATATAGATACCCTGTTCTTCATCTATATTGCAGTCCACTGTTTGTGTTGTGTTTGTGTGTGTGTGTGTGTGTGTGTGTGTGTGTGTGTGTGTGTGTGTGTGTGTGTGTGTGTGTGTGTGTGTGTGTGTGTGTGTGTGTGTCTGCTGCTGCCTCCCGTGGCCAGGGCACTCTTGTAAAAGACATTTCTAATCTCGGTGAGTTTCTTCCCTGGTTGAATCAAATTAAATATCACTGTTTTTTAAGGAAACCTTCTCTTTTTATCACGAAACCAAACATTTACTCATTCATGTACGGATCATCAAAATATTTCTCTGGCATTCAGTTGGGTTCAAAGAGCTCGAGGTAACGAAACAAACCAGTTGTTGCCCATTTGGTTGGAGACGGACCTGAGAGTTAATGAGAATGAAACTGGGTCGTTAGAAGTCAAGCAACGGTTTATGTTTCCGGTTGAGTGCTGTTGGGAAATAGTATATTTAGGGCTGCAACGGAGTATTTTCATTATCGCTTAATCCAAAACATGATCTACAAAATAAACAGTTTGTAATTTAGTTAATGAAATGTCAACAGAGATGTCTGCCTGTCATGTCCTGAAACACTCGAGTCTGACCAGCAGCCAAAAAAGCCCTACGTGTTGATGTCATACTGATGTGAGTCAGAGGAAGACGAGCCCATCTTAGCATTTGTACTGCTGCCACAGGCCAACATTTGGTCTTCCTACTGACAAATAACTAACATGACTGAATGGTTATACAATTATACTCCATTAGAGAGTCAAAACCAGACGGGAAATAGATGTGAAAGACGATCTGACCTTTGACCGGGGCTCCTGTTTCTCAGGAATACTTGTTCCGTTAATTATCAGGGTGAAAACTGACGACCTCTTACTAATGGATGCTGTCATGCAGTAGATGTAAACATGAACTTAAGTGATTTAGAAGATCTGAGATGTTTACAGAGACAGAATTCTCTCTATAGGACAGTTAAATACAGGTCTGACCTTTGACCTTCTCACTGTTGATGCCCAAAGATTTCTCACTTTACAGTTGGTCTCATTACAAGTGTGCAGGTGTCAGGTGAAATAAACATCAGCGATGCTTCACTACAAGCAGAAACTGCAGGAGCTAGTTATGTCTGTCTTTTATACAAATTTTATTGAGACAGGGTTAACATTCTGTATTGCAGCTTGGTTTGGTAATTTGACTCTGGCCAATAAAAAACGGCTTGATAGTCTCATCAAATGGGCTAACAAGATTTCAGGGAGAAGCCAAGCCCAGCTTACTGACCTTTATAATAGGAAGGTGTCAGAAAGACTACTTCCCTTCTGGAGTGCCAAGGCCGCCCCCTTCGGCCAGAGTCTGAGCTGTTACCCTCAGGTCGTGGGTTGAGGATGCCCTGTATTAGGACTAAGAGATACAAGACTTCCTTTGTCCCCACTGCCATCCGGTTGTTAAAGGGTAGATAGTGTTCATCTGTTGTCTTCAGATCGCTTGTTTCCTTGGTCTGTACATTTGAACTCCTTTCGTTCTCCTTGCCCACTATGTCCTGTTTTCAATTCTGCCTTAGTGTTTGTACGTTTTGTTTGTTTGTGAGAGTTTTATTATACTGGTTGCAAATTAATTTCCCTGTAAAGGACAATAAAGACACTTTGACTTTGACTTTAACTTAGGATGTTGCGAGTTTCTCCTCTTGGCGGTATTCCTTGGTGGAAGGGTGGTCAGAGCATTCATGTTGTGGTGAACCCTTCTGCATCTTCAGCAGGTATCTCAGGGTCACAAGTGTTTCACCCCTTAGCTTGTACGCCTCACCTGAGTGGGGCAGGAAAGACCAAATTAGCCTTCACCTGCAGAAGAACTCCAACTGTGGGCTCTCATCAACCACAACCATCTTGATCTGTTCTCAGCTGCTGTGGCTATATCACCAATGGCTTGCCTCAGCTGTCTGGGTTCCAAACCCATCTTCTGCAGGAAGTAGTGCAATGATGTTGCTGGGAAACCACAGCTGCTGACTTTGATGGGAAACAAGGTTGGGTACCATCCTTTGACGAAAGCTTTACCAATCAAATCCCGGTACTTGGCTTTCTTCTGTTGGTGAGAGATGGCTAGCCTGTCCTCCCAGGGCACTGTGAGTTCGGCTACTAAGATAGTTTTTGTGTTCCTGGATAGAAGTACCATGCCTGGTCTGAGTGAGGTTACTACCACCTCTTCTGGAAAAACAAGTCTCTTCTTCAGGTCCACTTGCACTTCCCAGTCAGAAGGCCGATGCAAAATGGAGCACGGGTTCTTGGCAGTTGTTCTTGCCCAAGGAGCCTCATCTTCTTCCCTTCGGAAAGTGACAACTTCCGGTGGTAATGCCTGGTGTTTATTGGCTTTGACCCTCTGCAGGTCTGTCCATTTGGTAATGTCTATAAGAAGATCTGAGTTGTTTACAGAAACAATTCTGTCTGTGTGACATTTAAACACAGGTCTGACCTTTGACCTTCTCACTGTTGATGCCCAAAGAATTCTTATTTTAAAGTTAGTCTCATTACAATTCTGCACGTGTCAATATTTAGTGCATATCTAAGAGCCTTATATAGAAAGATCAATTATAATCAATGATTATAGGATTTCAAGTAAATTATCTCTACTTTATGATTTCTTTTACACCAGATGTTACCCGGCTCATCATTTCTGTTCTCACACTGATTCCTCCCGTGGCGGCCACACCTGATGCAACTTCCTGTCTGCGCCTGCAGAGCATGGCTGGCCTCGTTCCACACGCCCACACACACACACACACACATCCTGTCACAGCAGGGTGAGGGATGGAAACCCTCGCCAGCAGCAGATAGGTTGTCATGCTGCGCCTCCACCACAAGCCACTTCCTGTGGAAATTGTGATGCTGAGAACCGCCGGCGCTGCTCCGGCCCACTCAGCACCACGAGAATTAGTAGGTCAGACTTGATCAAACCACTGTGAAATGTTCAAAGTCTCAACATGATTGAGGCAAACAGCAAACTGTCAACTGTTTTCTCACTCTTGCTCATCTTTGTTTTGAGGGCGGTTAAAACGTGGAAGTTGTTTGGAAAGTGAGTGTGAAGAAGGGCATCATGAAGCAGATGATGTTGGTAGACGTGTTTCAGGAGTCTCTGAGACACAGCAGACAGAAAGACCAATCTGACCCTCAGTAATTGGTTTATTCTGACAACAGCTGCTCTGACTGAACAGCACCTACGCTGTTTAAACTGTCACGTCGTCATGCTAACACCAGTTAGCATGCGAGTCCAACACAACCTCAAGTTTCCTCCTCACAACAGCCAACATGTCCGACAGAGACGCTGACTGACACCAGGCCGCTGACAACATGTGATCCAAAGTCTACAAACATACATTTACATACACGGGGCTACAAGTATTTGGATCTGTTCTTTAGGAGGAAGTGACCTTAAATAATATTGTAGCAAATTCGAGGGGCAGTGAACCCGGGTCTCCCGCACCACAGGCGACTATGTAAACCAGTCGACTAAAGGGTCCGACCCGTTAGCCAAGGGCTAGCCAGTCTATTCTACCCCCTACTTCGGGAAGCGCGTCCACGCCCTTCAACATACATACTCCCTCACGCCTCTGGGTGTACGTGCTTCCGATGGCCTCACGGTCTCACCAACCCACTTCTGACACCAATGTAGCGGATTCGGGGGCTAGCGAGTCTATTCATCCATGGTCGTGATGAACAGACTCACTAGCCCTTGGCTACTGGGTCAGACACTTTAGTCGACTGATTAACGTAGTCGCCTGTGGTGCGGGAGACCCGGGTTCACGTTCTGGCTTCAGCAGTTCCCGGTTGCCCCCCGAATTAGCATAAGTATTTAAATGGAATAATATACTTCTGTGGTCACCACATCTCCTGATTGACTTACAGGACAAACCTCATGAGGAGTCCATACTGTCCTCCTTCTACTGTGATGTTCATTTTTACCTTTTTGTTTCTGGATTCTAGAGACATGAATGAGCTGCATACAGGACACATTTATATATGAAGCATGAGGACCTTTGTTGTTTGCAGATGAGTGTTAAGCTGAGGTGGTCATGTTGATGCTGACCGTGTGTCACCAAGTCCCAGATCTCTCAGACCCCATGTGACTCATCCCCATATGCCGACTGTGGCCCTCTGATGTTTCTCCTGTCATTTGACCCTGTCAGCACCTCAGCTAAACTCACAGAGGTGCCAGTGAAGTGGCTGAAGATCCATGGCCTTCATGTCTGCACCAACAAACATGAAGATCCATGACCTTCATGTCTGTACCAGCAGATATGAAGATCCATGACCTTCATGTCTGCACCGGCAGATATGAAGATCCATGACCTTCATGTCTGTACCAGCAGATATGAAGATCCATGACCTTCATGTCTGGACCAGCAGATATGAAGATCCACGACCTTCATGTCTGGACCAGCAGATATGAAGATCCACAACCTTCATGTCTGGACCAGCAGATATGAAGATCCATGACCTTCATGTCTGGACCAGTAGATATGAAGATCCATGACCTTCATGTCTGGACCAGTAGATATGAAGATCCATGACCTTCATGTCTGGACCAGTAGATATGAAGATCCATGACCTTCATGTCTGGACCAGCAGATATGAAGATCCATGACCTTCATGTCTGGACCAGCAGATATGAAGATCCACAACCTTCATGTCTGGACCAGCAGATATGAAGATCCACGACCTTCATGTCTGCACCAAAAGATATGAAAATCAATGACCTTCATGTCTGCACCAGTTAATATGAAGATCCATGGCCTTCATGTCTGCACCAACAAACATGAAGATCCACAACCTTCATGTCTGGACCAGCAGATATGAAGATCCACGACCTTCATGTCTGGACCAGCAGATATGAAGATCCATGATTTTCATGTCTGGACCAGTAGATATGAAGATCCATGACCTTCATGTCTGCACCAACAAACATGAAGATCCATGACCTTCATGTCTGCACCAACAAACATGAAGATCCATGAACTTCATGTCTGGACCAGCAGATATGAAGATCCATGACCTTCATGTCTGGACCAGTAGATATGAAGATCCATGACCTTCATGTCTGGACCAGCAGATATGAAGATCCATGACCTTCATGTCTGGACCAGCAGATATGAAGATCCATGACCTTCATGTCTGGACCAGTAGATATGAAGATCCATGACCTTCATGTCTGGACCAGCAGATATGAAGATCCATGACCTTCCTGTCTGCACCAGCACACTGGGATGTCAGCAGCTCATATTCTACTTGATTTTATTCTTTATATTAATCCCTTTATTGTTCAGCTAACTTGTTATCTCTATACATCTTAGGTTTTCATACATACATACTTTCATACACACACACACACACACACACACACACACACACACACACACACACACACACACACACACACACACACACACACACACACACACACACACACACACACACACACACACACACACACACACACACACACAACAGAGTGTGGGTGGAAAACAGGTGTGGTGGATGTGGGCTTTACTTCGTGACAGCTGTCAACATGTTTTTCTTTTTCCTTCATCGACACAAGATGACAGGAAGTGTTGAATCACGTGACACTCCTTCAGCACACTTCAGTTAGTATAAATATTCTTCTATCTTCTATATGAGGACTCCCCTATATATACACACACTCAGGGCCTTCTGGGAATTAGACGGGTTCAGGGCCGAGCACCTCTCACTGTTTTCATCCATTACCAGAGTTCAACACCACCATGTGCAAGCACACTGAGTGTGTGTGTGTGTGTGTGTGTGTGTGAGTGTGTGTGTGTGTGTGTGTGTGTGTGTGTGTGTGTGTGTGTGTGTGTGTGTGTGTGTGTGTGTGTGTGTGTGTGTGTGTGTGTGTGTGTGTGTGTGTGTGTGTGTGTGTGTGTGTGTGTGTGTTAGTGGAGGTGACATAACAACATCTTGGTGCTCGGTGTCATGTGTTTTGTGTAGTCCAGCTCTTGGTAAAGGAAGTGGTATGACATGAACAGTAAAACACATTCACCATCTGTTCATCTCTCCATTTATTCATTCATTCACTGTTTACACTGCAACTAAAACTAAGCAGCAAGCTCAGATAAAAGCACATGTGACATCCTGTAATATAGTAGAATATAACGTAATATAATATAAGATGTAGGTCAGGTCAATCGGTTGTACAAAATTGTCCCTATGTGTGTGTGTGAGTGTGTGTGTGTGTGTGTGTGTGTGTGTGTGTAGACCCTGTGATGGCCTGGCCAGGGTGTCTCCCTGCCTGCCACCCAATGACTGCTGGGATAGGTTCCAGCATCCCCGCGACCCTGAGAGCAGGATAAGCAGTTTGGATGTATAATATAATATAATATAATATAATATAATATAATATAGTATAATATAATATAATATCGTATAATATAATATAATATAATATAGTATACTATAATGCAACAATAATATAATAAAGTATAGTATATTAAAATATTATATAGTACAGTATAGTATAATGTAATGCAAAATAATATAATATAATATAATACAAAAATAATATAATATGATATAATATAATATACTATAATATACTATAATATAATTCAATTATAATATAATGTAGTATACTATAATGCAAAAATATAATAAAGTATAGTATAATAAAATATAGTATCGTATAATGTAATATAATATACTATACTATAATATAATATAGTATAATATACTATACTATAATATAGTATAATTTAATATATTATAATATACTATACTATAATATACTATAAAATAATAAAATATAGTATAATATAATATACTATGCTATAATATAATATAATATAATATAGTATAGTATAATATAATATAACCAGCATCCCCGTGACCCTGAGAGAGCAGGATTAGCGGTTTGGATGATGGATGGATAATATAATATAATATACTATACTATAATATAATATAGTATAATTTAATTTAATATAATATAATATACTATAATATAATATAGTATAATATGATATAATATAGTATAATATAATATACTATACTATACTTTAATATAATATAGTATAGTATAATATAATATAACCAGCATCCCCGTGACCCTGAGAGAGCAGGATTAGCGGTTTGGATGATGGATGGATAATATAATATAATATACTATACTATAATATAATATAGTATAATTTAATATAATATAATATAATATAGTATAATATAATATACTATAGTATAATATAATATAACCAGCATCCCCGTGACCCTGAGAGAGCAGGATTAGCGGTTTGGATGATGGATGGATAATATAATATAATATACTATACTATAATATAATATAGTATAATTTAATTTAATATAATATAATATAATATACTATAATATAATATAGTATAATATAATATACTATACTTTAATATAATATAGTATAGTATAATATAATATAACCAGCATCCCCGTGACCCTGAGAGAGCAGGATTAGCGGTTTGGATGATGGATGGATAATATAATATAATATACTATACTATAATATAATATAGTATAATTTAATATAATATAATATAATATAGTATAATATAATATACTATAGTATAATATAATATAACCAGCATCCCCGTGACCCTGAGAGAGCAGGATTAGCGGTTTGGATGATGGATGGATAATATAATATAATATACTATACTATAATATAATATAGTACAATTTAATTTAATATAATATAATATACTATAATATAATATAATATAATATAATATAATATAGTATAATATAATATACTATACTTTAATATAATATAGTATAGTATAATATAATATAACCAGCATCCCCGTGACCCTGAGAGAGCAGGATTAGCGGTTTGGATGATGGATGGATAATATAATATAATATACTATACTATAATATAATATGGTATAATATAATATAATATAATATTGTGGAGGATATAAGACAGGAGATGAGACACTTCTCTTGACGACACAGACAAACTCTAAGTGAACAGTTCATTATCTTCCGACCTCAACCTCGTGTCTACCCACAATTCCCCTTGCTATCCCTCGCCCACTGTCCGTCTCTCGCCCGCACGGTGAATATCTAACCTGCAAGTAGGTCACGACAGTATAATATAATATAGTATAATATAATATACTACAGTATAATATAGTATAATATAATATACTATACTACAATATAATATAATATAGTATAATATAATATAATATAATATTGTGGGAGGAGGGCAGGAATGAGGAGACGGAGAGCTCGAGTCGAGTCAATCCCGTTTACTGCCACACAAAACAACACAATACAGCACAATCTCTCCTGGCAACCAGCTGACCAACCGCTAGGCTGCTGCTAACATGGCTCCACCCCGGAAACTATAAGCAGCGCTACGTCAGCACGCTGAACGTCTGCTTTAAAGGAGCAGCAGCCGCTGGTGAATCTACCCTCAATTGTGTATCACCACACTATAATATATATTAGCACAGTATAATCCATCCATTATTTTGACCGTTTATCCTGCTCTCAGGGCCACGGGGATGCTGGAGCCTATTCCACCATAGTAGTGTAACGTGCATGGATAAGTAGACACGGGTTCGCGCCCCGGCTGCGGCAGAGCCCTAGAACGAGAGAGTGACGTCAACTCCGTAGACGTCAATGGGCCACAGCAATGGCGGATCATGGGAGCCCCGGATAGTTCCAAACAGTGCGCACAGAATAGGTGTCACGTTGGAATATATGTAAATGTAAAAATCTGAAAATGTTGGTTAGAAGTGTAACCAGTTGTTTTCTTGCCCGGTGCGGGATTCGATACGGGTGAACTGCCCCACACAGGGCGACATCACTAACCGCTCGGCTAAAGGGTCAGACTCGTTAGCTAGGGGCTAACGTGTCTTATTAGTAGTTTACAGTCGTCACCCTCTCCCGGAAGCGCGCCCTCGCGCTTTGTTCTTCCCGCGCTCCGAAGAGACTTCTTTAGATCTGCACACTTCCGGATCCCGCCGCTGCCACCAATGTAAACGGTTATTTTCTTGCCGGTGCGGGATTCGATACGGGGTGTACTGTACCACAAGGCGACATCACTAACCGCTCGGCTAAAGGGTCAGACCCGCTAACTAGCTAGGGGCTAACGTGTCTTATTAGTAGTTTACAGTCGTCACCCTCTCCCGGAAGCGCGCCCTCGCGCTTTGTTCTTCCCGCGCTCCGAAGAGACTTCTTTAGATCTGCACACTTCCGGATCCCGCCGCTGCCACCAATGTAAACGGTTATTTTCTTGCCGGTGCGGGATTCGATACGGGGTGTACTGTACCACAAGGCGACATCACTAACCGCTCGGCTAAAGGGTCAGACCCGTTAGCTAGCTAGGGGCTAACGTGTCTTATTAGTAGTTTACAGTAGTAACATGGAAATGGCGGCTAAGCACTTCATTTAAATGACCCGCCAAGCGTCGTTTGGAACTATTCGGCGGCTACGTGAACCACGTGACCCTGTCGCGTTCTGACCCCCCACTGACGCAGCTCTCTCTTTCTAGGGCTCTGGGCTGCCTGCGGCGGTTGCCCCCCGACTTCGCTACAGTCTAATACAACTGTCAACCATACGACCTATAGGGCTACAAATAGTCGTTGATTTAGAGGTGTAGTGACATGCCGCTCCTTAAGGGGCGCACTACCCAACTCGCTAGTGTAGAGACCGCTACACGCAGTCGTCATCTTTCTTCTTCTTTCCTTTTTGTGATTCCCCCCGGAAATTGTGCTCTTGACCCGGCGACTGAATGTCACGATACATAGCCTCAGAAAGTTAGATAGAGTAGTGACGTGTTTTGATTGTGAGAAGTGTTGTGTGTAATCACAACCTCATCTGTGAGCTTACGAGACGAAGGTGTGTGGAGTTTTAAGTACTCGGGAACTCCGGTGAGTAAAGCAGGGTTTTGTGCTAGCTTGTTGCTAACCACTGAAGGGAACAGATAACGCTGGGTCATCAGATAGCTGTTAAGATATACTGTCTAATGTTTGAATAGCCCGTACTTTGGTACGTGTTGCATCATAGTTATGAGAAGGTTAATGTTTATATCTCACTTTGGTACGTATTGTATCATGTGTCATGTTGAATGTTCTAGAAGATAGCTCACGCCAGTAGTTAGCTAGTGCTAAGCGCTAGCTTAGCCCAGTGTTTCTCAACCGGGGGTCCGCGGTGTAATTGCAAGGGGTCCGTGAAAATAAAGTATCTTTTAAAAAAAAAGATCCTACGACATTTATAGAAATAGGATTATTTTACTCAAATGTGACTGAGACCTTTATCTACCTAAACTATAAAGGGTAACATGACTTTTTTCCTCTAATTACATCTGTTTCACAAGTGTAATTTATTGTATTTTAATAAGAGATCTCGCTCCCGTTTGCATTGTTAAAAGTTACTGCATAAAAATTCTGTTGTTACATATATCTGAAAGTTACTGAATACATATTCTGTTTTGTTACATATATCTGAAAGTTACTGCATAAAAATTCTGTTGTTACATATATCTGAAAGTTACTGAATACATATTCTGTGTTGTTACATATATCTGAAAGTTACTGAATACATATTCTGTTTTGTTACATATATCTGAAAGTTACTGAATACATATTCTGTTTTGTTACATATATCTGAAAGTTACTGAATACATATTCTGTTTTGTTACATATATCTGAAAGTTACTGAATACATATTCTGTTTTGTTACATATATCTGAAAGTTACTGAATACATATTCTGTGTTGTTACATATATCTGAAAGTTACTGAATACATATTCTGTTTTGTTACATATATCTGAAAGTTACTGAATACATATTCTGTTTTGTTACATATATCTGAAAGTTACTGAATACATATTCTGTTTTGTTACATATGTCTGAAAGTTACTGCATAAAAATTCTGTTTTGTTACATATATCTGAAAGTTACTGCATAAAAATTCTGTCGTTACATATATCTGAAAGTTACTGAATACATATTCTGTTTTGTTACATATATCTGAAAGTTACTGCATAAGAATTCTGTTTTGTTAACTGTATCTAAGTTACAACTGAAAGCTCTTATTTTTGCCCCAAAGAGTGAATAAATGCTATAATGCAATTTAAAATGCAGTTTCTACTGTTTCTATCAAATTGCAACCCCCCTCCCCCAAGATCAGGTGGAGGGGTCCTCAGGGTAGATCCAAAATACACAGGGGGTCCAGGACCCCAAAAAGGTTGAGAACCACTGGCTTAGTCAGTGAAGCATTGGGGAATTGTGTAGCATTAAAGATGTGTGGCGCTTATCCTGTTGACGTTAAAGCCATTCGGTTTAAGTGGTTAGCGCACTTAAATGGGTTATATTGAGGCTACACTGTGACTGCACTGATTTTGTGTAACAGAATTATATATATATATGTAGTGATTAAGTAATGATATTGCAATTCATATACATGTTAATGGAAAGCATAGTGTTAAGATGTTCTGAATGAAAAGAAATTAATGAGATCTCATGTTAGAAACAGGTGTAGAATGAAATACTTACTGTTCTGCACTATTTGTGTAGATTGGGTTTTTTTTAACTACCAGATAGAATTTGGAAGATTGTGATGGCGAGCCCAGCCCAGTGAGACGGTGGACCATCATAGAGGCGGTGGCCTACCGTAGCATCTGTCTCAGGAAACGTCTGACAAGCCTGAATCATTCATCCAGACAGCAGATAAGAACTCATACACACCAGCCTATTTCCTCTACCAGGGTAGAAATAGTCATAGCTGAAGTATATTCATACACTCACAGATCAGGAACTGAACTCTTGGACCAACACACACACTCAAGGGCAAGGAACTGAACTTTTCTTTCATCTCAGACTGCTAACACGCATTGAGGGTTGTGATTTGAACGAGATTTTCTTTGGTTTATTATTTTATTTACTTTAAAGAGCTCTATGTTGTTTTATTTCCATTCTTTTATGTAAAAGTCAGCATTGTGTGTGTATATTTTGCTGTTGAGGCAATAAAATTGTCAACTGTTCAACTACACATCAACTCCTCTCATGAGTTAGTCAAGGCAGACCCCCCCACCGAACCTAGTTAGATGTTAGCGCCTTTACTGCTACCCCTAGTTTGCACCGCAGGCGCAACATAATATAATGTAATATTATATTATGTAATCTACTACTACTACTTTCAGCTGCTCCCGTTAGGGGTCGCCACAGCGGATCATCCGTTTCCATTTCTTCCTGTCAATATTATATTATATTATATTATATAGTATAATATTAGTGTAGTAAATATAATATAATATAGTATAATATAGTATAACATAGTATATGACACAGTAAGATGCAGAGGACAGGAGAGGGGTAGGAAAAATAAGTGTATACTTCCTCCTTCTCCTTTTCCAACATGTAACGCATAATCTGATGTGTAAGGAGATTTGTTCGCTGAGTTTGATGTGTGGATTTGTTGATCACTTCAGATTATTGGCAGTGGATTATCTGTATGTGACATCCTGCTTGTTCACATGTTTGAAATAAATCATCATTCATTCATTCATATGAGCTGAAACGATGGTACCATAGACTTTATGATCTGAAACCCCGGGTGTTTATACATTTTTAAATGTTTTTTACTGATTCGTGAGAGGGGTGTGTGTGTGTGTGTGTGTGTGTGTGTGTGTGTGTGCGTGCGTGCGTGTGTGTGTGTTTTGGGTCTAATAAACACACTATGTCTAAGTTCACGTGAATATAGTATGTGGTCTGTGTATTATTAATGTAATTAGTTTTGTGGATATTTTGTGGAGGCATGGAGGTGTTTAGGAGAGATGGCAGTGGAGTCTTTAACTAGATTGTTTAACACAATCTTGGAAAGTGAGAGGATGTCTGAGGAGTGGAGAAGAAGCATACTGGTACCGATTTTCGAGAACAAGGGTGATGTGCAGAACTGTAACAACTACAGAGGTATAAAGTTGATCAGCCACAGCATGAAGATATGGGAGAGTAATAGAAGCTAGGTTAAGAGGAGGAGAGGTGATGATCAGCAGCAGCAGTATGGTTTTATGTCATGAAAGAGCACCACAGATGTGGTGTTTGCTTTGAGAATGTTGATGGAGAAGCATAGAGAAGGCCAGAAGGAGTTACACTGTGTCTTTGTAGATTTAGAGAAAGCATACGACAGGATGCTCAGAGAGGAGGTGTGGTATTGTATGAGGAAGTCGGGAGTTGCAGAGAAGTATGTAGGAGTGGTGCAGGATATGTATGAGGGCAGTGTGACAGTGGTGAGGGGTGTGGTTGGAATGACAGATGGGTTCAAGGTGGAGGTGGGATTACATCAAGGATCGGCTCTGAGCCCTTTCTTGTTTGCAAGGTTGATGGACAGGTTGACAGACAAGATGAGGCAGGAGTCTCCATGGATGAGGATGTTCGCGGATGACATTGTGATCTGTAGCGAGAGTAGGGTGCAGGTTGAGGAGAGCCTGGAGAGGTGGAGGTATGCACTGGAGAGAAGAGAATGAAAGTCAGTAGGAGCAAGACGGAATACCTATGCATGAATGAGAGGGAGGACAGTGGAATGGTCAGGATAGAAGGAGTAGAGGTGATGAAGGAGTTTAAATACTCGGGGTCAACTGTCCAAAGTAATGGGGAGTGCAGAAGAGAGGTGAAGAAGAGAGTGCAGACAGGGTGGAGTGGGTGGAGCAGAGTGTCAGGAGTGATGTGTGACAGAAGGGTACCAGCAAGAGTTAAAGGGAAGGTTTACAAGAAGGTAGTGAGACCAGCTATGTTGTATGGTTTGGAGACAGTGGCACTGATGAAAAGACAGGAGGTGGAGTTGGAGGTGGCAGAGATGAAGATGATAAGATTTTCATTGGGAGTGATGAAGGAGGACAGGATTAGGAACGAGTATATTAGAGGGACAGCTCAGGTTGGACGGTTTGGAGACAAATCAAGAGAGACAAGACTGAGATGGTTTGGACATGTGTGAAGGAGAGATGCTGGGTATATTGGGAGAAGGATGCTGAATATGGAGCTGCCAGGGAAGAGGAGAAGAGGAAGGCCAAAGAGGAGGTTTATGGATGTGGTGAGGGAAGACATGCTGGTGGCTGGTGTGACAGAGTAAGATGCAGAAGACAGGAAGAAATGGAAATGGATGATCCACTGTGGCGACCCCTAACGGGAGAAGCCGAAAGTAGTAGTAGTAGTAGTAGTAGTAGTAGTTTCATGGATATTTCTCTGAGTGTAAGTATTCAGAGAGCAAATCTTTTGTGGCATGGGAGGTTGTGTTCCTTACGCAGTATAGCTACAGTTTGGCATCCCTGTGGCTACCTGAGGCCTCTTATGAGAGTCTAGATAACGAGCATAATATTGGTACATCCCACCATTGCTCCTCCTATGCTTTTTGGTAACATTTCTTTTTATATTAATTGAGCAAGGTGGTTGGGAGGACTACACGTTGAGGCTCGTCCAGTATACCAAAGTCTTTGGGTTCCAGGGGGGGTATGGTTGCAAATCTGAGACTTAAAGGAATTGACGAAAGAGCACCAGCAGGAATGGAGACTGCGGCTTAATTTGACTCAACAACGGTATGATCAGAAGGTTCGCTATTTTCCCCTGGCCTCTGGTGATTGAGTGCTGATCAAGAATCTTGGACTGCAGGAAAAGCACAGGATAGCTGACCATTGGAGCTCAATTGAGTATATTGTGGAGACCCAGATGCCAGATCTGCCAGTGTTCCAACTCAGACCAGAGAGAGGAAATGGGTCCATGAAAGTTCTTCATCGAAATCATCTGCTGCCTTTGGGACAGGAAGTACAATTGGAGCCATAGAGTTTGTGAGAGTTGCAAAAGCCTATAAGAAGGGGTCTGAAGCATCAAGGAAAGAAAACAGACTCTTCTTGTACTCCTGATAGCATAAGCCCTGACAAGGAGGAGGTAATCGAATCTCGTACTGATCATGATGAGGGAACTGGTATGTGGTATGACTACCATACTCCACACCACATGATGGGGGTCGGCTCAGATGTCGAGGAGCATTCCAAACCATTCAGTTTGGATTTGGACGTTGAAAAGCCTGCTGTGATTTCAGAAGCTAATGCATGAGTGAAATGTATGCCATATACTGAAGAGACACCTGAGGATGAAGTTCTTGTACTGGAAGAGCCTGGAGAAAAAAGACAGAAACGAGGGACACAGGATGGAAAAGAAAAGACAACAAGGCCTCATAGACAGAAGAGAGCCCCTGAAAGGTTGACATATGGCCATCGTATAATGCTATGATTGTAACTATTCCCTAATCCATGTGAATAGTACACATTACCATCGAAAATCTAGTTAGTGGTCACACCCATATTTGCATATGAAACTGGTCGATGGTTTTGGTCGTTAGGCAACTGTTTTACACTTTATTGTTTATAAGGGTGGGGATACCTGCAGTCAGTTTACACTGAAGAGGTCACTTAGTTGAATGACGAAACATGTCTGTCCATAAATGTTGTATCCAAACGAACTGATTAAACCTTCTTTGATCAGGTTTATAGTCAAAGTCAGGAGTCGTGGAAAACAACAGATCCTTAAAAGCCACATCGGGGGGAAATCAGCTGCAGGTTTTCAGGACTTCTCATCTTGTCCGGGTTCAGATTGAAGACCAGAGATCTGATGTGTACTATCACAACCACCAGACTGTAGGAACTCTTCAATAAAAGTTCTGGAAACATCTCTGTGTGTGTCTCTTGATTCATGGTTCATTTCCTCTATTGTAATTCTCATTGGAACATTTCTTCCTCCTCTATTTATTCATTTTCTATTTATTTGGATTCAAAGAAAAACTTTATTTTGCCATTATAGGATTCCAGTAATGTCGGTGCAGAACCGTAACAGGTGACATTTACATGAAAAGGTTTATCATAGGATGTATTTTCCAGCTCTTGTAAATGAGCGTTAAGTTTTGTGGTTAAAGCATCCATGTCTCTTGGATGCTGTGAAAGGGAAAACCTGTGAAAGCACTCGTCACTGCCTTCTCCTAGCTTCAGTCAGATTCTGGAGTTGTACTACATTAGTATTGTTAGACACAGAAAGCAAGGCACAGTGTTTTACTTGAACTTCCGGTTCAGCCACCAACAGAGAACTGAAACTTCCACTGGAAAGTCTTGTGGGGAGACGAAGAAGAGAGGCGAAGAGCAGAGAGCAGCTGAAGAATCTCCCTCCATGACTGGCTGCTGTTTGCTTTTGCTCAACTCCTGTTACGGCTATCTCTGTATACACTACATGTACACACTACATGTACACACACATATACACTACATGTACACACACATATACACTACATGTACACAGTACACTACATGTACACATATATACACTACATGTACACACACATATACACTACATGTGCACAGTACACTACATGTACACACACATATACAGTACATGTACACAGTACTACATGTACACACATATACACTACATGTACACACACATATAACAGTGCATCCGGAAAGTATTCACACCCCTTCACTTTCCCCACATTTTGTTATGTTACGACCTTATTCCAAAATGGATTAAATTCCTTTTTTTTTCCTCATCAATCTACACACAATACCCCATAATGACAAAGTGAAAAAGGTTTTGTAGAAATTTTTGCAAATTTATTAAAAATAAAAAACAAATATTGCATGTACACAAGTATTCACACCCTTTGCTATGACACTCAAAATTGAGCTCAGGTTCATCCTGTTTCCACTGATCATCCTTGAGATGTTTCTACATCTTGATTGGAGTCCACTCGTAGTAAATTCAATTGACTGGACATGATTTGGAAAGGCACACACCTGTCTATATAAGGTCCCACTGTTGACAGTTCAAGTCAGAGCAGAAACCAAGCCATGAAGTCAAAGGAATTGTCTGTGGACCTCCGAGACAGGATTGTATCGAGACACAGATCTGGGGAAGGGTCCAAAAACATTTCTACAGCTTTGAAGGTCCCGAAGAGCACAGTGGTCTCCATCATTCGTAAATGGAAGAAGTTTGGATCCACCAGGACTCTTCCTAGAGCTGGCCGCCCAGCCAAACTGAGCAATCGGCGGAGAAGGGCCTTGGTCAGGGAGGTGACCAAGAAACCAATGGTCACTCTGACAGAGCTCCAGCGTTCCTCTGTGGAGATGGGAGAACCTTCCAGAAGGACAACCATCTCTGCAGCACTCCACCAATCAGGCCTTTATGGTAGAGTGGCCAGACGGAAGCCTCTGCTCAGTAATAGGCACATGACAGCCCACTTGGAGTTTGCCAGAAAGCACCTAAAGGACTCTCAGACCATGAGAAACAAGATTCTCTGGTCTGATGAAACCAAGATTGAACTCTTTGGCCTGAATGCCAAACGTCACGTCTGGAGGAAACCAGGCACCTCTCATCACCTTGCTAATACCATCCCTACAGTGAAGCATGGTGGTGGCAGCATCATGCTGTGGGGATGTTCTTCAGCGGCAGGAACTGGGAGACTAGTCAGGATCGAGGGAAAGATGAATGGAGCAAAGTACAGAGAGATCCTTGATGAAAACCTGCTCCAGAGCACTCAGGACCTCAGACTGGGGTGAAGGTTTACCTTTCAACATGACAACGACCCTAAGCACACAGCCAAGACAACGAAGGAGTGGCTTCGGGACAAGTCTGTGAATGTCCTTGAGTGGCCCAGCCAGAGCCCAGACTTGAACCCCATTGAACACCTCTGGAAAGACCTGAAAATAGCTGTGCAGCGACACTCCAAATCTAACTTTACAGAGCTCGAGAGGATCTGCAGAGAAGAATGGGAGAAATACCCCAAATATAGGTGTGCCAAGCTTGTAGCTTCATACCCAAGAAGACTTGTGAATACTTATGTACATGCAATATTTAAGTTTTTTATTTCTAATAAATTTGCAAACATTTCTACAAAACCTTTTTCACTTTGTCATTATGGGGTATTGTGTGTAGATTGATGAGAAAAAAAAGGAATTTAATCCATTTTGGAATAAGGCTGTAACATAACAAAATGTGGGGAAAGTGAAGGGGTGTGAATACTTTCCGGATGCACTGTGCACTACATGTACATAGTACACTACATGTGCACACACATACACTACATGTACACAAATATACACTACTTGTACACACCCATATACACTACATGCACATACATATACACACTGGCTGTTCTATCTATACTTGATCTGTGCTCACCATGAAAACAAACACACACACACACACACACACACACACACACACACACACACACACACACACACATTGTAATGTTGTGTTAACAGTATTGTTGTTGCTTTAGCAGATTATTTTGTGCGACAGTTATTTCTTATTGTTGATGGAGATGCTGTTAACACTCATGTTGACCTGCTGTGACCATACACATCATTATGTTGTCCTGCTATGCAGTGCCCTGATCTGAGCACACAGAGAGACAGACATGAAGGTAGAGAGAGACAGACAGGAAGGTAGAGAGAGACAGACAGGATGAAATAGACAGACAGATGAAGAGATAGAGAGACAGACAAGAAGGTAGAGAGAGACAAACAGGAAGGTAGAGTGAGACAGACAGATAAAGAGAAACAGAGAGACAGACAGAGGGATAATAGACAGTGAGACAGTAGACATGTGTAATGAACACAGTGACTCCTGGTGTTACTCCTCCTGTTTATTGGTAGATGTTTAAGATATAAAACATTTAAAAAGTTACACACTGCTACTGAACAGAGGTAACAACACAACATTGTACAACATACATCACAATACATGTACATGTACATGTGCCGTACAAGATGTGGTGCTGGCATCTTTCCAGCCATGCCATGTGCCATGTGAGGAAGGGGGGATGAAGGCTTTAGGTGTGAGGCTGAGTACAGCAGAGCGGCTGTGCTGCTGGCTTGGTGTTTCTTCACTACAGAAGGAACATGAGGAGGAGGTCTTTAGGAGGGTCTGCACATCTGCACCAATAATTACATTTAACATCTGCACTGCACATGTTCAGCTGAGACTCCTGTCCAGGACAACTGGATTCTAACAGCAAAACAAGCTCCTATGTCCACACCAGTATCACCGACATTACAAGCAACGGGGGAGGAGGTCAAGGGTCAATCCTTCCAAAGGAAATGTGGACATGGAGAACTGGTTCATGTCCTCAGCATCATGGAGAGAGGGCGCGGTGGCTTCCATCTAAAAGATATTAAACAAAAGTTATATTGTCTCCAACATACACTACTAACACTATCTGTGGTGGACTACACCAATATCCACCTTACATCATCATCATCATCATCATCATCTATCTGTCATGTCCCATGGGAACAGACTCAACATGGAGTTTTTCCCAAAGAGACCTACAGGTGTGGATGATGAAAACCGCTTCGTTACCCAGATAATTAAAGCTGGCAGTGTTGCAGGTTCCCCGTGAGAAAGAGGCCAGAGACAGACAGAAGAAACAGGACAGAACAATACATTAAACACATGTCTTACCTGTCTACTGGGTGTAGCTCCTCCACAGCTGAAGCATCATGAGAACGTTGAAGACAACGGTCTTGATGAAGATCAGTCTCAGGCCTTGCATGACCAGAGCCAGGAAGTTCACCTTCTCATCTGGAAACGGAGACCACACGATAGAGTCAAACCTTTACACAATGTGGTGAAAGCATATCCATTCAGACTGAGCAGGGTGAGCACCAGTACACAAATCTGTCCTTCATCCCAGAGGGACAGAGGCTGTAGCTTAGCTTATGTTCACACTGGCAGCTCAAATCTGATTTCTGGCAGTAGCTCCATTTACACCTGACATTAACATGTGATGTGTGTCTGGATATATGATCTGGATGAGGAACAATGCATGTTAACGCAAGGTGTAAAGGTGCATGCAGCACACACCGAGATGACAAAGTGATGGGATCTGCTAGACCACATTCAGAGGTGGTCTGGCTCACATTGTGATTGAATCTCAGGCATAGTTAGCCACACTGTAAATGTAATCCCTGCAGCATGTTCACATTTGGGAGAGAGAAGGCATCAGCACTTTGGACTCTTAATCGGAAAAGAGAAAACGTGTACAGGCTATGCCAGAACAGTCATCTGCCACGTGACAACTCAGAGTAGGCACCCTGTCAGCCAGCATGAATACATCGCATTCTGTCCCCCTATTTTCTTCCAATAATAATATTTTAGGTCACCATTTCATTTTGTTATACTCAAAACCTGTATTTCTAATAACTGCAGCTCTGCGTTTGACAACAGGAATAGAAATTGATGCATAAAATTTAGAAACCTCATGCATACGGCATGGTGTGATGTCATGGCGTCACAATGGGGCAGGTAGCATGAAATAGTATTCCATTTGAAAACTATTAAGTGTTAAGGACACTTTTCACAAATTAATTTAACATAAGAAATTGTTGCTCGTAAAGCTAGAGTTTTGTCATTTCTCTGGTAGCGCGAGGGTTAAAGGTGTGTCCTATGCCCCTGGCAACATTAAACATTCAGATAACATTTCGTCATTCATTAGAGGACTCTATAGATGCAAACCCTCTGTTTCTTTTTAAATGTTCGCTGACCCCCCACCAGCTACCTGCACCCGATAGAGAAGAAGGTCCAATCCCAAAGTGGGAACACTGTGGACAACGAGAAGACATACACTACCGTTCAAAAGTTTGGGATCACCCAAACAATTTTGTGTTTTCCATGAAAAGTCACACTTATTCACCACCATATGTTGTGAAATGAATAGAAAATAGAGTCAAGACATTGACAAGGTTAGAAATAATGATTTGTATTTGAAATAAGATTTTTTTTACATCAAACTTTGCTTTCGTCAAAGAATCCTCCATTTGCAGCAATTACAGCATTGCAGACCTTTGGCATTCTAGCTGTTAATTTGTTGAGGTAATCTGGAGAAATTGCACCCCACGCTTCCAGAAGCAGCTCCCACAAGTTGGATTGGTTGGATGGGCACTTCTTTGAGCAGATTGAGTTTCTGGAGCATCACATTTGTGGGGTCAATTAAACGCTCAAAATGGCCAGAAAAAGAGAACTTTCATCTGAAACTCGACAGTCTATTCTTGTTCTTAGAAATGAAGGCTATTCCATGCGAGAAATTGTTAAGAAATTGAAGATTTCCTACACCGGTGTGTACTACTCCCTTCAGAGGACAGCACAAACAGGCTCTAACCAGAGTAGAAAAAGAAGTGGGAGGCCGCGTTGCACAACTGAGCAAGAAGATAAGTACATTAGAGTCTCTAGTTTGAGAAACAGACGCCTCACAGGTCCCCAACTGGCATCTTCATTAAATAGTACCTGTTAGAGCCTGTTTGTGCTGTCCTCTGAAGGGAGTAGTACACACCGGTGTAGGAAATCTTCAATTTCTTAGCAATTTCTCGCATGGAATAGCCTTCATTTCTAAGAACAAGAATAGACTGTCGAGTTTCAGATGAAAGTTCTCTTTTTCTGGCCATTTTGAGCGTTTAATTGACCCCACAAATGTGATGCTCCAGAAACTCAATCTGCTCAAAGAAGTGCCCATCCAACCAATCCAACTTGTGGGAGCTGCTTCTGGAAGCGTGGGGTGCAATTTCTCCAGATTACCTCAACAAATTAACAGCTAGAATGCCAAAGGTCTGCAATGCTGTAATTGCTGCAAATGGAGGATTCTTTAACGAAAGCAAAGTTTGATGTAAAAAAAATCTTATTTCAAATACAAATCATTATTTCTAACCTTGTCAATGTCTTGACTCTATTTTCTATTCATTTCACAACATATGGTGGTGAATATGTGACTTTTCATGGAAAACACGAAATTGTTTGGGTGATCCCAAACTTTTGAACGGTAGTGTAAATGCTAGGTCTGAATGTAAGGTGCAAGATCGATCCGGATAAGATACCCGGGTAGAGTCCGCATGTTAATGCTAGGTTTAAACGGGGCTTCAGATTTCAAGTCTGGACAGTGAAAAACACAACTAAACCGATATTGGAAAATAAGATTCAAACCACATTCATGGGTAGTTTGAAATGTGTTTCAGATTGTATGTCTGAGTTGCCATTCAAAGAGGATTTAAAACTTTACATCACTTGCAAAGCAACACACTGGCGTCACATCCAGAGTGTGGTAATGTGGTGCCAGTGTTCGGTTGATATGTGCTATCTATCGAGATGTGCTACTTAGTGGTTCTGTGCATTGTGGTGCGGGTAAGGGGTTGGGTTAGACTCTGCTATCAATTCACGCTATGGTAGAATTTTTTGACAGGGCCGTATAAATCATCAAAACACAAGCCACAATTGCAGCACAAAACATGGCTGCATATTTCAACCCATCCTGTCTGGTACGACAGGAGTTTTGAATTATGATATACAATTCTGACAAGAAGCGAGATAGGGTTAGCTTTATTCACCACCCATCCTCAAAAAGCCAGGCCTGGACCCAGATGACCTCGCTAACTACCAGCCGATCTCCAACCCTCAATTTCTCAGTAAAATCCTGCAAAGAGCAGTTACTGCCCATCTCCATCAGTACATGTTCAACCATGAGCTCTATGAACCCCTCCAATCTGGCTTCAGAGCAGACCACAGCACGGAGACTGCCCTTATCAAAATTACCGATGACTTCCTCATTGCTGCTGATTCTCGCCACATCAGTATTCTCATTCTCTTGGACCTCTACAGCCTTCAACACTTTCAACACACCATTCTCCTCAACCGCTTATCTGAATACTTAGACCTCACTGGTGTAGCTCTCGCCTAGTTCCAGTCATATCTAACCAACAGGAAACAGTTTGTCACCATCAGAGACTCCAGTTCCACCCTAGCCCTAGTCACCCAAGGCATGCCACAAGGCTCCGTGCTTGGATACCTTCTCCTTACCATCTACATGTTCCCCTTTGGTCAGATCATCCACCACCATGGTTTAAGTTTCCATTGCTACACTGATGACACGCAGGTTTAACTCAGCACTAGACCACCCTCTCAGCTCCCCACAACTGCTTCCACCAAATAAAAATCTGGATGTCATCAAATCTACTCAAGCTAAATAGCAATAAGACTGAGGACTGAGCTCATGGTTGTGGCTCCCAAGGTGCTGCTCCGAAAAGTTGGAGATCTTCTCCTCGATATGGATGGCTGCTCCATCTGCCCATCCCCAGAAGTCAGCAACCTTGGTGTCATTCTGGGCTCGACCCTCTCATTCCAGTCACATATCAAATCTGTCACCAAATTTGTTTTCTTTCACCTCAAAATCATCGCCAGACTCTGGCCACTACTCTCAGACTCAGTAGCAGAGACCCTCATCAATGCCTTCATCACCTCCCGTCTGGATTATTGCAATGGAATCCTGTCTGGAGGACCTAGCAAAGCCCTAGGCAGGTATGTGCAGAATTCAGCTGCCAGGGTGCTCACCCACACTAAGTCCTGGCAACACATCACTCCCTCCCTTGTCCAACTTCACTGGCTCCTGGTCAATACCCTGAATTTCCTATAAAATCCTCCTCCTCACCAATGAATCCCTCCATGCCCTTACATCCCCAGGACCTATCAGACCTCCTAAACCTCTATATTCTGTCCCAGAATCTGCAGTCCGCAGACACGGGCTTGCTTTCCATCCCCCACACAAATCTGTGGACTTTTGGGGCTACAGCCTTTAGTGTGGCAGCCTCCACCCTTTGGAACTATATTCCAGCAGAGATCCACAACACTGCTTCTTTGGACAAGTTTAAAAGACTACTGAAACCTGCCTTTTTACTAAGGCCTATGGTCTGTAGACTTTTAATCTTTGTTTTAATCTTTTTTAATATTCTTATCTAGTGTAAAGTGTCATTGGGTTCCTTGAAAGGCGCTATACAAAACTAAATTGTTGTTGTTGTTGTTATTCTATGAAGTCTGCAGCTTGCAATTTTGGCTCCAGTTAGCATGTGTATGCATGTCTATGTGTTTATCGCAGCAACAACTGCAGATAGACTCATGATGCCTGCATACACATAACTGACCCCATCAACTTGTAAATATATAAAAAAATATGTAAATAAATAAAATAAAATGTATGTTGACTATGTGCATTATTTTATCCTGTTATGTAAGTCACCTTGTGATGTTGTTCAGAAAGGTGCGATATAAATAAAGTTTATTATTATTTATTATGTATTATTATAAATAATGCAGACAGTCAGTCCTAAAGATCACACGTGAGAAAAACAGTGGAAGTGCCTGCAGTGTAAACATGGTTTAGATGGGTCATATAAAGGTGTGTGATGGTATCAGTGGGGTGCATACCTGGCTCAAAAATGTCAGCATCACATGTCTTCTCTTTTTCTGAAAAGTCAGTATATACTTGATTAACTGTCAAGAAGTTAGGTGAGGCTTTAAGTGAACATGATTTTGACACGATGCTATCAAGAATTTACAATATGCGTCTTGGTGAAGTCACCTGGGCAGTTAAACTCTCCAGGTGAAAACAGCGCCACCCGGCTGTAGAAGGAGTCCTTATTAGGTCTGGTGGCCTCAGCTGCATTACCAAACACGTCTTGGGTTGCATTGTAGGAGGTGAAATCTGTCGCCAGGCAGGCCTGTGTGTCGTTAGAGACACTTAGAAGATAGTAGGAAGGCTCATAGTTACCCTCTGTAAAAAAGAAAAAAACATCTTAATTATTGAAACTATTATTCTCATTATTAGACGATAGTACTCCTTAAGAAAGGTACAAAGTGCTTGAGTTTGCATAACTGAGAATAACCAAATCCAAAACGAGCCACGTGATAATGGGCTGGCAGTTAAGGTTATAGGTGGCACAGATAATCAGTATGACGTCACTGGTTATGAGTACAGGAAAAAAAAATTACAGTGCTTTTTTCTTTTTAATTCCAGTCCTATGTTACCATGCCTACTTTATATTTACCCAATCAACTTGATGATTTAAAGTAAAAAAAATAAATAAATCAAAGCAAATTTGGATAGTTTTAAAGGATAGTCGGCAATTTATGACCAAAATCAATCTGGAAAAGAAAATATGAAAAGTTGATATTTGTGACGTGACATTGAGCACTAGTAGAAATAACAAAATATTACTTAAAGAAAACAAAACATAATGGAATATAATAGGCATTTTCGTTAAATACTTGATATCTGCATGGACATTTCCTCCATGCAATCATAACATCATTATGAGCACTTATAAATTATGAAAGGGTAAAATGCTCTCGCTAGAGTAGGTAATCAGATGATGGATGAATCAGAATCAAAAAGTACGACACTTAGTTTCAGCCTCTATAAACAAAGGAAGGTGGTGTTGTGTTTTTGTTTCTCATTCCTTTCATTCATGTGGACACGGCGTTCATGGACAGAGACGTTTGAGCAGCATAAAGACAACATGAAACCACATTTGTGTGTTTAATTTACTCGGTAGTGGTTGTACGGGGACGTCAGAATGTAGAAATGATTAAATCATTAATAAAACAATGTGGGACACTGCATTCTCAAAGCTAGCATAGCACAAGTCCAGTCAGGTGACAGTGGAGCATTAGCATGTCCACCATTCAAGATGTCAGTAAGAAGTGGAACATGAGGACTTTCACCATGGAGACAATTCACCTCAGTCAGCATCATTTCTGTTTCTTGTTGCTGTTGTTCAGCTCTCGTCATCAAAAAGAAAAGGAGGGGATTTACCTGACCTCTTATTGGCTGGAGCCTTTCACACAGGTGGGATTATTTCAGATTATTGAGACGTTAAACCAATGATTCACGACTGAACCTCAAATCTCAGTCACCATTTCCACACAACTTGATGTCAGTTACAACACCAAGAGAACTATACTGTTAATATATAACACTTAACTTACTAGGATGGACGTCTTATTTTATCTCCTTTCCAAATATTAGTTTATGTCCAACATGCACGTGCCGTAGCTGCTTCACAAGACAACCCGGCTCAGTCCACCGTCCGGTTTCACCAGGAAACATCAGGAACGTGTTAAACATCCGCTGGTGGGCCCTGGTAAACACAGGACCAGTATTTCGCACCACTTCTTACTTACTGGCTGACAGTTGTGCTTTTCGTAGGGAGCTAATTAGTTTGTACGACACCAAGAAACATTTGAATCCTAAAAACACTCAGTGTTGATAAAGGTTTTCACCCACGTGACCAAACGGTCCGTTTTGTTCCTGATTCAAAAACGATATCCACATGGTTATCACTCGCGCCTTACACCACACCTCATCATTAAGCTACCTTATACAGGAAGTTTGTTCACAACCTGTCTGGTACATTACACTTTTATCACATTTTGAACTGCGAAAACACAAGTTGAGCAAGCCAGCT
The DNA here is from genome assembly GCF_029633865.1 of Lampris incognitus. Lineage (NCBI taxonomy): Eukaryota > Metazoa > Chordata > Actinopteri > Lampriformes > Lampridae > Lampris > Lampris incognitus. Next base: position 47,405,928 of record NC_079224.1, read on the forward strand.
CTTCGTGTCTGTGGGCAGCAGGAAAACGTGTCTTATCTCTGTCTACTGTAACTGAGCGTATTTTCGCCGCTGCAGGATTCGATCCTAAGTTGTACTGCACCACGAGTTGGCATCGCTAACTGCTCGACTAAAGGGAGCCGACACCCCGGGCAATCGGCCAGCGAGCCTTCAGCGTGTCGTATCTCTGTAATGCCGCCAAAACATCTCTGTTTAGCGTGTCTTATCTCTGTAATGCCGCCAAAACATCTGTGTTTAGCATGTCTTATCTCTGTAATGCCGCCAAAACATGTGTTTAGCATGTCTTATCTCTGTAATGCCGCCAAAACATCCGTTTAGCGTGTCTTATCTCTGTAATGCCGCCAAAACATCTGTGTTTAGCGTGTCTTATCTCTGTAATGCCGCCAAAACATCTGTGTTTAGCGTGTCTTATCTCTGTAATGCCGCCAAAACATGTGTTTAGCATGTCTTATCTCTGTAATGCGGCCAAAACATCTGTGTTTAGCGTGTCTTATCTCTGTAATGCCGCCAAAACATCTGTGTTTAGCGTGTCTTATCTCTGTAATGCCGCCAAAACATGTGTTTAGCATGTCTTATCTCTGTAATGCGGCCAAAACATCTCTGTTTAGCGTGTCTTATCTCTGTAATGCCGCCAAAACATCTGTGTTTAGCATGTCTTATCTCTGTAATGCCATCAAAACATCTGTGTTTAGCATGTCTTATCTCTGTAATGTCACCAAAACATCTGTTTAGCATGTCTTATCTCTGTAATGCCGCCAAAACATCTGTGTTTAGCGTGTCTTATCTCTGTAATGCCGCCAAAACATCTGTGTTTAGCGAATACTGCACAACACATTTGTCAGGACCAAATGACCCTCAGCTGGTGGCAAAGTGAAAATGAAGCCCAAGTCCGGCGGATATTTACTTGTTTCACACCTCTGACCTTCATATTTGGGGATTTCTTTTTTTTTAACTTAAAATTAAGATTAATAATTTTGGTTTATGTTCCAGTTTAAAGGGTCTTGGAATGACGGATGCTGCAGTTTAAGAAAAATAAGCCTCACGTCGTCACCTAACAGTCAGACAATTCTTTTTATGTTCATATGAATATTTCTTTGAACAAAGATCGTAATAAACACGTGCATCACATTTTCTCATCCTGAATATCCGGACAGACAAAATGAGTCGTACTACAAATCACACCACCAACTACACAACCCGCTAATTAGGTAAACCAAAGCCATGTGGATTTTGTCCGGGAAGTAAATTCAACTGATAAAACAATAACCTTGGTCATCTTTCCAATCAGCCATACAGTAGAGAGACGTATTACACCAACATGAACGCTACTCTACTGTTTTGCTTTTCCCTCAGGTACCTTTAAAACAACTGGGATTATTTCCGATTATTGTGACGTTACAGTAACAAACCAATGACTCAGTACCGAAAAATACCTCAGTCAGTCTGAAGGTCAAGTTATCACAGTGGACATTCTGTACGAGGACTGAGAGTTCTGCCGCTCATGTAAGCAATGTGGTTGGATACGTAATCTGTATGTCCACTATTCACACACGTGTCACTTCCTCAGCAGTGACCCGCCACACATATGAAGTCAGTCCACAACTGAAGCAGAACTGTGTCACAGAAGAGTTCATGAAGGACTCTACAACCTGAACTGCTGCTACTTTGTGGATTGTACACTAAATATATGACTATAAATAAAGATATATAATATGTATATAAATATGTATACATCATATATAACAAATAAATATATACATCTATCTTAATACTCCACTCCTCGTTTGTTGAGCACTTTCATCAATACCATTGGCGGTTTTCCAAAAAAAAGCTATATAAATATATGACTGACTTACATCAGTTTCCCTGTATTGATGTGTGGACTAACAGTCCAGCTTTCTACTGGGAACTAACCAGTCTGACACCAACATTACAACTTTACAACTGTGTTGATAAGAACTCTACTCACTTGATTCAGTTATCAGTTTTGTTCCGGGTCCAAAAAAGATTTTGTAATTAGTATTCACACATTACATAATACCTTATCATTAACCTGCAGGATGTAGGACATCTGTTGGTTCAGAATCTTGAAAGGGGAAATATAACGATAGCAAAAAGTGTCCAGTGCAGCTGACGTCATACTCTTAAAAGACAGAATCACAAATACTGAGTGTGTTTGTGATTCTGTTCTTGTAGAACTTGTCTTTTAGTCCCTGTTCCAGACCCTGAATGATGCTGCACTCCCAGCAAATACCAATTCCCAACAGGTAATGCTGTTTGTACACTGTGGGTACAAAGTGAATGGAAATGGGATTATGGTTGGTTAGTATAGATGGACTTTAATGAGTCCATCTATACTATCTAATGTAAAGTTGAACTGTACCGTCTGTACTAACCAGTGACTGCAGTCACCTGGAACAGGACAGAATAATGATCAATAAATGAAGACGTCATGGGAATCATTCTTACTGGATTTTATGAGTAACTTTGTTCCTCTCCCAAAGATCACCCTCCATGTGCCGTCATTCCCACAGTCCACAGCAGCAGTTCAACAACCACTCAGCAAGTTTCCACACCGCCTTTTAACTTGTCAAGACAAACTGGTTGACTACATGGGGCCGTTAATGGGAAGAGGAACTTACTGAGGAGAACTGTGAGCTTTGTGCCCGATCCAAACACGAGTTTGTTGCCTGCATAATTCCCTCCGTGTCACATGTAGTGACGATTACTACAGCCACTTTCTAAGAGTCCCGTTCAAATACGGCGGAACAGACATAAGATAGACAGGGAACTGTTACACAGTCAGAAAAGCATTTTCATGGAATTTATAGGATTGTTTAATCCAATAGCTCCACGTGGAATAGAGCAAAGCACCAACACTGCCAGGTTTGATTCCCAACAAGGTCACCCATAAATAAACTATACTGTATGTACTGATAATAGTGTAAGGCTCTTTAGATGAGCTACTACATTTATAATGCATCATTTATGCTCTTTCCTTATAAACAGACTTAAAGAGTGAATATGTGTCTCCTGTACTTACGGATAAGAACGATAAGTTTGATTCCAGATCCAAACACGATTTTTGCCAATCCACTTTCAGTCACACAATACGAGAAGCCTGGTCAATAAACCTCACAGTCAGTCTCACTAGAATCCAGGTTTTCACACCAGGCTCTCCGAAAAGAGCTCTGAGTTATTGGATGTTGAAATATCACGAAATAGCATTTTCCTTTTATTGCCCATTTACAAATGTCATGATTATGAAATTTATGAATAATATCCAAAAAAAAAACTGGAACTGTTAAGAGAGGAAATTTCAAGGATAAATATTTTGACAAGAAGGGTTTGGAATTCAACTCCAAAATCCTGTGCAAAATGCTTGCTTATCAAAAAATTCTAAAGAAACTTTCATATTGGATTTGTTTCTATAAAGTCGCAGTAAGTTGGACGAACTACTGTCTGTATTCAGGTTTATTCAGTGATGGGGTATTTCTCCTCCATTAGCATTCAGGTATTATTTTGGATTCTTACTGGGCTGAATATGAAGCGATGCTCCACTCCCAAACAGAAGTCTGCCAAATCCACCAATCCCACTATGTCCACAGAAATCCCTTTACTAAGTTGGGATGGTTTGCTTTTCCAGGCTGTTCTATCAAAACGAAAATAATGGAATCTACATCTTGTGAATATCATAAAAGAATACACCCTTTTTCCTTTTAATGGTTGATATTACCATTTTGTGAGAAAATTGTTTGCTTTGAGTCACGTACCAAGTTTGGGCCACCTTTACGACGTCATACTATGAATTTTGCTGTTTGTAATTTTGATTTTCAAAGACTAAATATGAACAGACATTCTTTGATTTGAACTATGTGCACTGATGTTTTATGCATCTATAACACATCTGTCTCGTTTTAACACAATCACCTCTGCAATGAAGAAAAATACACAATGATGAGTAAAGCAGGTGTGCAGATGGATTGATTATACTCACTCTTTTCAATCCCTAACTTTATTCCATTTCCAACGATGAGTTTGCCCCATCCTGTGTCAGTGCCACAGTGTTTGGCTGAGGAGCAGAAACTCATCTGACCACTTCAAGCCTGCCATGTACTAAAGGCAATGCCAGAGTTTCTATCAAGCTATCAAACAACCTTAGCTAGCGCTCTTAAATAAGAACCAGTCAGCAGAACATTTCATCTCAGGCTAGCAAACTCACTGCCTTCTTTTAAATCACTTCTTAAAACGTACTTTTACAGGAGGGCTTTTTATAGTAAACCCATTGCTGCCCAATTTTTATTTATGTATTTATTTTTATATTTCATATTCTTAATTGTTTATAGTTTATATTTTTGTTTCATCGCCTTATTTTTAATTGTTGTTCTCATAAGCCTTGTTTTATCAGCTCTAATGATCTGTTTTAATGATGCTCTTGTGACTTTATCCTGACCGTGTTTTACCTTGTTCTGTGGAGCGGATCTGGCATTATGTCCTACATTTGTATTGTATTTTGTTGTTTTATCTTGACTGTGTGCGTTACTTTATGCTGTTGAGTGAGGCACCGTGTAACTTTGCTCAGAAAGTTGCGATATAAAGTTTATTAATTTTATTATTCATCTCATGTTCAAGCTTCAAATCTCAATTATTGCCAATATTTCTGTCAGGACTTGGTCAAATACAAATCGGGATCTATTTGGGTTCAGGTTTCAATGAATAAGCAGATCTGTAATGTCCTGAGCCCAACATAAAGACTATAACTCTTTAAAATACAGGACGTTCACTACACAAAAATAACCAAGTAACATAACAGTAAAATAGATGTAATTGAACTATGACTACTGAGTAATATAGTGCATGTTCTAGTTTGCCTCCTTGTCATTATAATGTCCTATCAAATATAATCTCCATCAAACACTGTATGGGATAAATTCATACATCACATTGTAGCAAACACAAGTATATTGAATCCTCAGTGTCACAGGGATGAATAGTAATTATCTGTTAAACTTGAATATGAGGTGAATACTGAATATAGAAAAGCCTTTGCTTTACTCATATTTTATCACCATTATTCAATTACAACTGTTTGCTCATGTTACTCAGTTATTTCTGTTTAATGAATGGCCTGTAATGTAAAGGGTTACTCGAATATTTATGTGTCTTACTTGTTTCCACAAGTAATGATGTTCCACTGCCAAAGATGAGCTTCTGCCCTCCAACATTCACACACTGGAAGAGGGCTCGACAAGAACAACAAGGCCCCTGTCACTACCCATGAAACCCTCCATGGATTTCCGGCTGTTTAAAGGGGTTTTTCTTTAGCTCAGTAAGCAAGACAATCAAACACACTGGGATTGGGGGTTCAATTCCCCATGTAACTCAATGGGCACAGCAAGGCACTAACATTGCCAGGGTTAAGGGTTTCACTAAAATTAGAAAGGTTCCAACCAACTCGCGGAATTATATGTTAGACAGAACCAACCAAAGGAGAAGCTTTGATTCTGTCATTCCTGATAGAACACATTTGGATGTCAAAGTCCACATCAAACTATAATCAAAAATATAAATGCATATCCACTACTTTGCGTCAGCTAAATTGAAGAGAAGGAGCTTACTGTCATCACAGATGATTCTCTCACGGACAGTTGGTCACTCAATAAAAATGGAAAGATATATTTGAATATTAGACTCATGAAAACTATTGACTGCATGTATTCTCTCAACAATTAGCTATTTATTAGTGTGCATCACAGAATACTTAAATTAAACAGTACAGTACTTTCTGAGATCACTAACTCTGAAAAACAGCTTTGCTGAAGTTAAGAATTAGCCCTGTCCACAGTAAGCGCTACAGAATGAGGATTTCTATCTCTTACTTGTCTGTACCAACAGAGAAGTTCCAGTGCCAAAGAAAAGCTTCCCTCCTCCAAGAGTCACACACCAAAACCCGACCCAGCAGAAACTAGCAATCTTGGATTAACACGAGTAGATCTACTCTGTTTGAACTAAATGGTTTAAAAAAAAAAGTTTAGAAGAATTTGTTGGTTTCTACAATTTCCTGAGCTAATGAGATAAATGTACAAACTAACAGTGCAAACTACAGTAAAGGCAATATCTCACCAGTGCGGTCAAAGCTGGTTTATACTATTATTTTATATTGAAAAAAAACATTTATAATAATTATACTTCAGGATAATGGCAGCCTTTTTAGTAAGTCTCAGTATTTATAAATTCCTGGTAAACCATCTATCAACAACCTTAAAACTGATTTATAATGAACTGGCATAAATGGGCTGACTGCAGACATTCTGAGGTCATCAATTATTCTTCAACCAGTGCAAATAAAATCAACTTACTAGAGCCAACTCTCAGTTTTGTACCAGTCCCAAAGATGAGTTTGTTAACCCCAGAGCCAGCCACACATTAAGAGCCATCTTTACATAAACCCTGATCAAGCCTTTTGAAGGGTTAAAACTGACTAAAATCCATCAATATTCAACCAGATTGAATGTGGACTGGTTTACAAAAGCCAGGCTTCTCCCTGTAATATATTATTTAAAGTAACTTTCAAATTACATAAGTTTGTCTTACAAAATGTGAACTAAGTACTATAAAACATCATCAGTATCACCAGTAAATGAAATAATGCATTGCATAATGCAAATAATGTGTTCAATTTACTGAACATCAGTGAATTTATTGAAATCCCAGCTGGAATGTTGTCTCACAAATGTGCATCATCGCTGGTCTTTCCTATATCTCTTGTTATTCACTGTTGTTCATCATCTGATAGAGCAGGGATGCCATTAACATGTTATTTAAAAGGATATCAATGATACTCACTGGCCTCAACTTTCAGTTTGATTCCTTTCCCAAAAATAAATTTCCATCCCCCTGTCCCAGGTACAACAACTATTATGTTGAAAACCAAACAGTGGTGAGTATAATCACATCATCAGCAAACAGGTTTAGTTTTCATACAGGTAGCTTGCTTTTTAAGACAACTAATTTCCAATATGAAAAAGCAAAATATTAATTACAGAAATGTCCAATATCCTTAAATTTAAATTGCTGATTTACTGGCAGATTGGTGAGAATGTCGAATGGTGATGAGTGTTGCAGGTTTTTGAAAATGTTTTATGTACCTCCAGCTTTTGAATCGATACTACTTTTCACATGCATCCTTGATATAATTATAATTTTTAGCATGTTCCTAAAGCCAAACCACATCTAAAACTTTGTCCTAATCAATAGTCAAACGCAGTTTGAGTGGCAATACTTTTAACCACCAATAGTATTATTTTAAAACATGGCAGTATTGTTGACCTTGTTCTACTCAACCAAGCTAAGACGTTTTGCTGAAGTGCTGCAGCCCAGAATCCCTGTTAAAATAAGTCCTGTATACCCTCGTATCCATGCAGCTGAATTTCAATAAACCAAGCTTTCCATCTACCATATCTTTATCACAGCTTCCATGGATGTATGAATCTAAGACCTTTACGATCTTTCTCACTGTAAATAATCCCAGCATTATACAAGAAATTGACACAAATGACCTAAAATACATTTTTGTGAGATTCAATTAGGCCAAATTCTTTGATTGTTTGAATGGCTGAAATCTAAACAACCAGTTTGGTCCCTTTTCCAAAAATTACTTTCAAGTTTCCCCCTGAGAAGGTTACGAAGTGGATCTGCTCTAAGAAATAACCGTGCACACATTAATTAATTCTAATTGATGATTATCCTTATTTGGCTTCAAACTCATCTGACAATGGAATCATAAATCCCTGAATATTTGACTGGTAATGTTTATGTTTGCACACGTGTGGTCAAGAAACAACTGTCTCACTAATTAGAGACTTAAAAATTCAGAACTCTTACACTAACGGGAACAGGCGGGACCTTTAAGTCATGTGTCTCAAATCTCAGAATGTAAAGTTTATCAAGTATTTACCTTTAAACTTACTTGACCGTGTAATCAGTTTTATTCCTTGGCTGAATAAGACCTTTTCAGAGTAAGACACACAGTCTTCGTTCTCATCACATCAACTTATAGGAAACATAGGTGAGGGAGGTTGATGGTGTGATACGTTCTGAATCATGTGTCGTTGGTTTTATAACAACTACATACTACATGGAAAAATCAGAACTGTTTTAAAGACTGGGGATGTAAAGCATGCTTATATTCTAACTGAAACCACAATGAAAACTACTAATTAGAATAATGTGGAGCAGAGATAATGTCAAACATTTGGGCGAACTTGAAGATTTTCTTATGGAATACATTTTCTCACCTGATGTTACTGTTAATTTCACTCCTTTCCCAAATACCAACTTCCCTGCAGCTCCAGACAGAGATACACACAGCTCAATGGCCAAACAGAAACCTCAGGGCTAATATGACAGCATTACGGCTGACTCAGTGTCCACACAGCTTGTTCTCTTAATTTAAAAAAATGTGTTCTTACTTTGGTCAAATGTTATTAGCTCTCTTAAGATCTTTGCTCACCAAAGTTACATTTGAAAGTTTGTAGACATCTACACTTTTGAAAATATTGAGCAATGAATGCATTTGGATAAGAAGCTTTGTAAAATAAAACTTCCCTGTATGTCTTCTGACTTAAAATGATTCAAGCTACTATGTAAAACTTTCAACTTACTTGGTTCAACAATCAGTCTCGTTCCTGTTCCAATTATCAGTTTGTAAGATCCAGTACTCACACAACACAAACATGCATGACATAAACTCTCTGCTCATGACTTGGAAAACTCACAAAACCTGACATCATCATCCACCATGACTGCAATTAGCAAGGGCAAATTAAAGCCCAAGTAAAGTCTTACTTGACTCCACAGTGAGAGTTGTTCCAAGTCCGAAGATTATCTTTTGTGTTCCAGAATACACACTGACAAAGTGCCTAACAAAAACCATCTACACACACACACACACACACACACACACACACACACACACACACACACACACACACACACACACCAGAAAATCCCAACTCCTAATCTCAATGAAGGTTAAAGTGGTAGAGTAAACCCTGTTGTCCACCAGTATGAACTGGGATGCTGGGCTATTACCAGTATACTTCTGGTTCTTCAACCAAATCACAAGAAAAAGGAAAATTAGCGTTTTACCCAGAAATCTATAATCTATTGTCCTCAATGCTGCTATTACACAAGTATGCATGTATCAAAAGAACTTACTGTGAAGAACAATCAGGTTTGTTCCAGTCCCAAATATGAGTTTATCGAACCCTCCAGCATTCACACAATGTGATGGCCTGAGACATAAACCTATGAGGACAGAGACGGATGCCACTCACCTCCACATTTAACAGCTTTAGTTACATGACATTATCAAGCAAATCTGCAGTTTTGAGATTTTTATTTCCATGTTATTGAAATGAAGAGAACGCCACTGGACAGATTACCTGAGAGGCAGAACAATTACAAAGTTGACAACTGATTATGATGATTATTGAAGGAGCTCATTTGTGGAATAAAGAATATTTCCCCTAAAGTTGTAACATGTCAGAGGATATTAGAAGGTAATTTATATTTTAGGAATAAAGCTTTCAGTTAAAGCCTTGATATATATGAAAGTTTGTAAGATCGGATTCACTATTTCACTTTAATATACATATGTTTTGCTCTGCTAAACTCACTCTCGGTGTATTTACATTACATTTTATATTGTATTACAAGTTAAACTCACTTTAATATTCAATATCAACAGGTTCATACACTGACATGAACCTTGATTCTCCTAAAACGTGTTCAACATTTGCTGATGATACTGTTGTATTCAGCTTATCCCTGTTTACTTCACAACTTTATACCATTTTTATGTTTGGTATCACATAATTATCTATTTTTTTTCTTTTTACTTTAAACTAGAAAGCCCATACAGACAACAGACATGGATGGAGTACTTACGAGAGTTAACAGATAGCATTACCACACAATAAGATCCACAAAACAGAAACCTCTCACAGAAAGACCTGCAGGTTTCCAATATTTTGTTTAAATGTTCTGGTATTTTCTCACAGCTGGTAAATATTTTAGTTATGATTTAAATGTTCTGGTATTTTCTCACAGCTGGTAAGTATTTTAGTTATGATTTACATGTTCTGGTATTTTCTCAGAGCTGGTAAGTATTTTAGTTATGATTTAAATGTTCTGGTATTTTCTCAGAGCTGGTAAGTATTTTAGTTATGATTTAAATGTTCTGGTATTTTCTCAGAGTTGGCAAGTATTTTAGTTATGATTTAAATGTTCTGGTATTTTCTCACAGCTGGTAAGTATTTTAGTTATGATTTAAATGTTCTGGTATTTTCTCAGAGCTGGCAAGTATTTTAGTTATGATTTAAATGTTCTGTTATTTTCTCAGAGCTGGTAAGTATTTTAGTTATGATTTAAATGTTCTGGTATTTTCTCAGAGCTGGCAAGTATTTTAGTTACTTTTCAGATGTTTAGTCACACATTTTTCCCCAAGGATTTGCCATACTGCATTTCTGACTCAGTTGACAGTTTACCAATCAGGAATGCAAATTTAAAACTAGATTAATACAGATTAGATTAGATTAAAAATGGACACTTGTTATGCTTTAAATAAATTATTGTTGTGATACCTGATGTAATCCTTTAAAATTATTATAATACTTTTTGTAAAATTAATGTGATTTTATTTCTGAATACTGTATAGTATTACTAAAATTAGTATAATTCAACAGCATATAGGTATGTGTGTATATGTATGTATGTATATATATACGTGTATATATATATATATAACTTTGTTAAAAGAAACTCAACGATAGGAAAAGTGCTCAACAAATAAGGAGCAAAATAATCCAGTGAATCATGGGCTTGTATAGATAGATAGATAGATAGATAGATAGATAGATAGATAGATAGATAGATAGATAGATAGATAGATAGATAGATAGATAGATAGATAGATAGATAGATAGATAGATAGATAGATAGATAGATAGATAGATAGATAGAAGATACATATAGATATATCATCCAAAATCACCAACAAAGTTACAATGGACCGATGAAAGGAAGGTTGAGACATTATATTTTTTTTTAAATTAAGTTTAAATTTTTTGAAGTTAAAACAGAAAGTGAGACTAAATCTAACTTTTCAATGCCTGGTTTCAGGATGTGGAACATCTGTGAAGACCAGTAGTGACTATAAGGATGAATTCAAGATTAGAAACCTAACAGTACTTTACATTTTCAAAAGGAATAAATATGCAACAATCTTAAACAGTCCTTCAAAATGATGTTATTCTGAGTAAATCTCACACAAAAGCCTTACTTGATTCCACAAACAGTTTTGTTCCACTACCGAAGGTAAGTTTCCCTGTTCCTCCTCCTGTATTCACACAACAAACGACGCTTTGGCAATAACTAGACTACTGCACAATACAGTAACGGCTCAAAAACATATTACTTTGTATAAAAACAAGTAATGTTTGGGCCTCAAGTCCTCAACCCTATCAATGGGAAGTCATTAATCCCAAAATATTTCAACTTTATCTTCAAAAATATATGAATCATTATGTTGATCCATTTATTTGTGAAATCTAAAGTCTGAAGAACGGTTCAACTGGTTCACTGTCTTTGGTCCAACTCATCACAACTCACTACTTCAAGTAGCAGAAGCATTTTTACATGATGAATCAAATAAGCAGGGGTGAGTAAACCTCATGTAAGGTGGCTTGGTCCTCCTTGGAGAAACACATAACATTTGGATTATAATCACCTCCCTGGAAAACTTCACTACATCAGCTCTCACCAAACATTTTCAAAACATTTGATAACTTTCCCATTCATGTTATCATATCAAAAATCTTCCTCTCAACTTGTTTCTGGTGGTGTGCGTCTTCCTCAAGCTCAGGTCCTCTACCAGAGGCCTGGGAATCTGAGAGTTCTGAACAGTATCTTACTGTTCCTAGGACCACACTCTTCTGGACAGAGACCTCATACCTCATATATATATATATATATATATATATATATATATATATATGTGTGTGTGTGTGTGTGTGTGTGTGTGTGTGTGTGTGTGTGTGTGTGTGTGTGTGTGTGTGTGTGTGTGTGTTGTTTTAGTGAATATTGAGTTTAAACTTACTGGAGTTAACAGTCAACCGTGTTCCACGACCAAAGATCATTTTGTTGTAGTTCAACACACAATGACTGAGACCTCATCAATAACCAACAGCCTTCAACAAGCCTTTTGAACACTCAAGTCTCATGTTTCCCTTTCCTAGTTATGGTGGAACTAATTATGGTTCATCTTTTAGAAGCAATAGATAACTTAACAGATTTGATGAAAAAAAAAGTCACTGACAAACTAAAGCTTATTATTACATAATATTACATTATGTCAGCTTAGAAACTCTTTTTTTATAAATTGAAAATCTGGTACTCTGAAAAATATTCTTCAGTTCAACTTACTTGGAAATACTTGTAGTCTTGTACCAGCCCCAAAGACGAGTCTTACCCCACTGATAGTCACACATCAACAAGACTGCTCACAAAAACTCGACCTCCATATCCACAAACAGCAGGGTTTCTAAATGTCTCTGACCTTCACCACCACTTACAACTGACTGCCAACACGGTCAGTCCAGCTTCCAACACCTTCCCCCAAGTCTTCAAACCTGACCGACCAGCGAGGTGAAGTGGAAGCGAGGCACTGCTGTTCCACGGTCACAACTTCACCACCATTCTGCCCACCAGTCTGACACCATTTTGTGAAGTAGGATTTGAAGATGTCTCCTAATGTTCAGAAGGACCGGTAATGTTCTTTCATTTAGCTCCAGTCATTTCAAACTCGTATGAAACTTTAACGTTTATTCTCCTCAGCAATACTGGCCAACTTTATATAGTTTACCATCTGTTTTTCTGAACAACCCCATGCAAAAATGGACTGTGGTAAAACCATAAAAATACTATCATGTTCTTGCAGTTTTTTTTCACCACATTATTCCAAATGCTGAGCACAAGGCCAACGTTTCTGTATGTGATGTGACAAAGAAGAGAAACACCACAGTAACTTTACATTTTCTATGGTTTTACTGCTGTCCATTGTGATATGGGATATTCAGACATTATCCACATTATTAACGTCCTGAAGCACGCATACTGTCACTGAACAAGACCACGAGACGTTCTCTCAACATCTGAGAAGGTCAAAGGTCACACACTTACTGGTTTCAACGATGAGTTTGGTGCCTTCTGCAAAGATCAACGTAAAGCCTGCTCCAGTCTGAGTAACACGGTGGATTCAGCCTGGACAAGAAGCCGAATGCTCCATCCAGACTCCACAACTAACAGGACTCCAAGTCTGGGTTATTCATGGTTAAAAGGTGTTTGAGGATTTAAAAGGCCGTTTCACTCATCATGCATGTAAATCATTTTAGATGCATTAAAAGTTTATTTTTAAGATTTGACTTGCAGTTCAGAGAAGTTTTGGTTTGGATTCTACAGTAATTATATATTGCATTTAATAACTTATAAAACATTCAACAGCTCATTTAAATTCCCAACAGTGCTCCCTGCTAGCTTGGTTTCAGCTTTCATGGTTTGTTCTTATTATAGCGTCACTTAAACAGCTAAACAACTTGTTGATAATGCAAACAGTCTTCCTCCCTGATGCTTTAAGCCATGTTTCCATCTTCATCATTTCACTGAATACAAACACCAACAGTTCAGCAACACGTACACACACTCCATGACCGCCAAGAAAACAAACCCACAACACTGCGTGAGCTAAGACGCCAGCCTGAAGCCGAGTGGGTTAAAAAGGGATTTTGTAGAAGACTGTGGTTAATATTATATGTATATTTCTTATGAAACGTTGGAACTTACTTGACTCAACTACCAGTCTGGTTCCTTTGCCAAACAGAAAATTATTCCCAAATGTCCCACAGTGTCTGCTCACCTTACAAATACCCCTCGAGGGCCCTGCTCACAAGCCTCCAAGAGAGTCGGTCTCTTTTTCAAGCCTTTCTTTTCACATATTTTGGCAGAAGGATGTTTGAGATGTGTGACAGAACAAACCGGAACCAAAATGTCAAAGAATCTGTTCACACACAAGCAATATATTCTCCACTAAACTGCCATCGAGCAAGGCACCACACAGCTACGTGCTGACTTGCTGGCTATTTGTAATTATCCCAAATCCCAACTCCTAATCTCAATGAAGGTTAAAGTGGTACAGTAAACCCTGTTGTCCACCAGTATGAACTGGGATGCTGGGCTATTACCAGTATACTTCTGGTTCTTCAATCAAATCAAAAGAAAAAGGAAAATAAGCGTTTTACCCAGAAATCCATAATCTAATGTCCCCAATGCTGCTATTACACAGGTATGCATGTATTAAAAGAACTTACGGTGAAGAACAACCAGGTTTGTTCCAGTCCCAAAGATGAGTTTACCAAGTCCTTTTCACTTTGTTAAAAGAAACACTCAATGGTAGGGAAAGCGCTCAACAAATAAGGAGCAGAATAATCCAGTGAGTCCAGTAAATTCTTCACGAGACAGTACAAGCCTGTTTCAAGCCATAAGTCATCATCGTACTGTCTCAAAAAGAATCTGCTTGACTCACTCGATTATATACATATATATATATATATATGTGTGTGTGTGTGTGTGTGTGTGTGTGTGTGTGTGTGTGTGTGTGTGTGTGTGTGTGTGTGTGTACATATATACTCCAAAATCACCAATAATGTTACAATGGACCGATGAAAGGAAGGTTGAGGGCAGTATTTTTTTTAAATGTTTTAAGTTTAAATTTTTTAAGTTAAAACACAAAGTGAGACTAAATCTAACATTTCAATGTCTAGTTTCAGGATGTGGAACATCTGTGAAGACCAGTAGTGACTATAAGGATGAATTCAAGATTAGAAACCTAACAAAACTTTTCAAAAGGAATAAATATGCACAACAATCTTAAACAGTCCTTGAAAATGATGTTACTCTGAGTAAATCTCACACAAAAGCCTTACTTGATTCCACAAACAGTTTTGCTCCACTACCGAAGGTCAGTTTCCGTCCTCCTCCTCCTCCAGTATTCACACAACATACGAGGCTTTGGCAAAAACTAGACTACCGCACAATACAGTAACGGCTCAAACACTTATTGATTTATATATAAAAACAAGTGATGTTTAAGTCTCCAGTCCTCATCCCTATCAATGGGAAGACATTAATCCCAAAATATTTCAACTTTATCTTCAAAAATATATGAATCATAATGTTGATCCCTTTATTTGTGAAATCTAAAGTCTGAGGAACAGTTCAACTGGTTCAATGTCTTTGGTCCAACTCATCACAACTCACTACTTCAAATAGCAGAAGCATTTTTACATGATGAATCAAATAAGCAGGGGTGAGTAAACCTCATGTAAGGTGGCTTGGTCCTCTTTGGAGAAACACATAACATTTGGATTATAATTACTTTTCTAACTCGAGAATTCCCTGGAAAACTTCACTACATCAGCTCTCACCAAACATTTTCACAACATTTGATAACTTTCTCATTCACGTTATTGCATCAAAAATCTCCCTCTCAACCTGTTTCTGATAGTGTGTGTCTTCCTCAAGCTCAGGTCCTCTACCAGAGGCCTGGGAGTCTGAGGGTTCTCCACAGTATCTTACTGTCCCTAGGACCACACTCTTCTGAACAGAGACCTCATACCTCATATATACACACACACACACACACACATACATATATATACATAAATATACTTATATATACTGCCCTCAACCTTCCTTCATCGGTCCATTGTAACATTGTTGGTGATTGTGGTTTATATCCAAAATCACCAAAAATGTGTGATGAAAGGAAGGTTGAGGGCAGTATTTTTTTTTCTTTTTAATTTTTGTGTTTACATTTTTAAGTTAAAACACAAAGTGAGACTAAGTCTAACATTTCAATGCCTGGTTTCAGGATGTGGAACATCTGTGAAGACCAGTAGTGACTATAGGGATGAATTCAAGATTAGAAACCTAACAATACTTTACATTTTCAAAAGGAATAAATATGCAACAATCTTAAACAGTCCTTGAAAATTATGTTATTCAGAGTAAATCTCACACAAAAGCCTTACTTGATTCCACAAACAGTTTTGTTCCACTACCGAAGATCAGTTTCCCTGTTCCTCCAGTATTCACACAACATACGAGGCTTTGGCAAAAACTAGACTACCGCACAATACAGTAACGCCTCAAACACTTATTGATCTATATAAAACCAAGTGATGTTTAAGTCTCCAATCCTCATCCCTATCAATGGGAAGACATTAATCCCAAAATATTTCAACTTTATCTTGAAATATATATGAATCGTTATGCTGATCCATTTATTTGTGAAATCTAAAGTCTGAAGAACGGTTCAACTGGTTCACTGCACACCAAAAGAATCATTAAATTTGAAAAAATAAAGCTTTTTATGTTACATAATCAGTGTCAACATGGAGAATTCTGGGTAATGGAGTATTTCATTAAACAAATCAAGAATAGACTTACTCAGCCTGACAATCAACTTCACACCAGCTCCAAAGATCAGTTTTCTAGAGTCCATCACACACTGAGAACTAACAGGACATGAACCTCAGGACTTAACAAAGGCCTGTGTCCACCTCCATCACACACCATGAAGTAGCAGGACACAAACTGAACCATCTGCCCTCACGTCTCCGTGGCACAGAGCCAGGAGGACAACTGCTCCTGTCGGCTCAAACTATTTCTGCAATGAGACGTCCACCTTTGACCAAATGGAAGTTTTCTTTACAACTGGTGCTGCTTGTAAAGGACAGAGCGACTTCATCTCTGACATGTTTGGAGATAAAAATCATCAGCTTCAGGTGATGGTTTTGTTTTTAAAGCAGAAGGAATGCTACTCATCGGCTCTAAATGCAAATTAATTCAAATTAAATCTGTCTAATTGTGTTTGTGCCACTCTTTAGAAGTTTGATTCATTCAGATAGCTACACCCAGACTTCTACATGCAGTTTAGTCCCGCTCCCAAATAAAATCTTGTTATACCGCCTCAAGTAGTCCAACCAAAAGACCAAAGCCTCCACAAGCCGGAGAAACTATCCCTTCAGTTTCAGCACAAATCAAATCTCACATGTTGAAACTTACAAACATCCAGTCAACTGACTGTGGTACTTTTGTTGGTTTTTGTTTTTGTCCTACCCGGTCTGGACTCAAACATGCAGTCTTTTCTTTTCTTTCTACGATCTACTTGAAGGGACCAGACTAAGACGTTACGGGGAGCTTTATCCATCGCTTATACTCAGGTCTCAGACATGGTGACTAGAATACATTGCTTTAGCTGAGACATGTTCTCTTCACCTTTAATGTCCTTCAGCAATAACATGAAATCTACTTACTGGAAGTGACTCTTAACTTGGTACCAGCCCCAAAGATGATTGTGTTAACTCCACTTGTAGTCACACAACAGCAGACATCCTCACAAAAAGGCCAGAAGAAAACTGCAGCCAGCCTCCACAAAACACCACGAGACCCACTTCATATTGACTTCATAGAAAGGAGAAGAACATTCTCACATCACCCGTCCATTTTGCTGCATGTCCTCTTTTGTCTTTACCTTCTTTTATCTCTGCACTTCATCATAATGCACCGTACACTTCTTTGCATTTTAATGTACATAACTTGCTCTGTTTAAAAAAACTGGATTATCTGATTGATCAAAAGACCAACATTTAGGCTCATGGGATCAGACAACGGCATCCGGATGATCATGGACGACAGAGAAAGGACAAAGAGAAAGACCAACCAGGAGAATTTCTCTCATTCAGCATGAAGAAAAACTAAATGAAGGTTTTGATGCATGTTAGAAATGGTCTCTAATGTACCTCTAACTTTTTGTGAAACCAGCGCTAGTATAACTCTGGATATTTGTCTGACAATGAATGACCTTATCAAACAAACAGCATTTTCATTTCATTTACACTTTACACTTACTGCCCCCAATCATGACTTTGGTTCTTTTCCCGAACAGTAACTTCCCTCCTCCTAGTGAGCTGCTCACAGGGTTTCTGTCCTGAGCAAAACTCTTCCCCTGCTCACATCCATATTATTCACATTAGAAACTGATGTAAACTGGAATACTTCTTCTTCTGTGATTTCCTGCATGTTGGGAGTTATTAGAATGTTGTTGTCCAAAGAAAGACGTACATACTTTCAATTATTTTAACTCTTACATCCTCGTTACACAATTATAAATATTAGGTCAGGAGA